>NC_047109.1:13789822-13952322 GCF_902500255.1 Thalassophryne amazonica
TTTTTTTTCTTTACTTACATGTGAGTTTTGCCATTATTTCTTTGAGTTATTATTAAAAGGACTTTATCACACAACATCAACGTTTGAGCTTGTAATAACGTTATGTTATATTGTCGTCAAAAACATACCTGGAGTAGTGTTTTGTTTTATTTTGTACATATACATCACCGACACACCACAAAGAGATTTCCATCAGGTTTAGATTCCTACAGCAACTATCTCAACCACTGACAACATATTACAGCAAGAGTCCACAAAAGACCTTTTAAAGACCTGACTAAAGTGTAATATGTGATCTTTAAAAACAGATTCTCATGAAAAAAGAAACAAATTTTATTTTTTCTTGTGTAAAAACACAGCTTTGATGTGGTTTGACCAAAACAAATTGTCATTAAACTTAAATAAAACAGGGGTGAAGTGGAGGATTAAGAGTCACTATGTGTTCACAGGAAACAGTTATTTATTTCTATGTTTATTTATTTATGCTCATTGTTAGTTGGATTTATCTTTTCTGATGTGTTTAATTAGGTTCTTTTGTTTCATTCTCTAAAATTGTATTGTAGAATTACTGGATATTATTACTATTATTGTTGTTGCAAGTATTACTAATATATAAGTAAAGAAATAATTAAAAAAATATTACAATTTGTAATACATTTGACTCTTTTAGCACACAAATGTGCTGACAGCTGCAATAGCTTAATGCTAACTTTAACATTGAAAACGCCATAGACATGCTAACACGTTAGCATCGGTCCCGTTTTTAAATTATAAAATACATCTATCAACTGTTTCAGAAGACCATAACAGGTCAGATTAACATAAAAAGGTAAACATTACTTACAGACATATGCTCTTTGGGTTTTAGTGGGGAAAAAGTAAGATAAAGTGAAATAAAAAATGAATGAATCAACAAAGCAGCAGATTGAAGCACTGCTGCAAGCTGCGAATCATTGCTTCGATTGGTTCAAGGTTCAAAGCAAAGCTGCGCTGTAGAAACGGCTGATTTATATGGAAGAAATGAAACATTTGCAGTAAAACAAGGTTATTTAACAACTAATCCATGACTAAATTAGTTGACAACTATTTTAATAATCGATTAAATTGATTAGTTGTTCCAGCTCTACTAAACACCTCCTCTTTCTGTGAGATCCCGTTTGGGATCTGTTTGTGTGGGGCAGCGTGCCGCCTGTGCGCTTGGACTAAACCATTGTACAACTGTGCAGGAGTGGAAGGGCCCTCAGAGATCTTTCAATATTATTGTTAGAGCAGAATTATGTTTCACAACATTTATACATTCATTCTAATTATATTCTATTACAACATGAATTGTGTGAACATTAATGACATGCAACACAAAAATGCTCTGGGCCCTAGGTACATAGTACCCTTTACCCCCCCATTCCGACACCCGTTTGTGAAATTGCCCTTATGTTCTAGACTTATTTTGACAAATGGACAGACTATTTTGCATGTGATAACTTATACAGTGAAATGATGCTAACCTGTTTTGGAGAGAACAACAATTTCAATTTATTTTTCAATTTATTTTCCTTTATATAGCGCCAAATCACAACAGAGTTGCCTCAAGGCGCTTCACACAGGTAAGGTCCAACCTTACCAACTCCCAGAGCAACAGTGGTAAGGAAAAACTCACTCTGAGGAAGAAACCTCAAGTAGACCGGACTCAAAGGGGTGACCCTCTGCTTGGGCCACGTTACAAACATAAATTACAGAACAATTCACAGACGAATATACAAGAGAATCAACAACATCCATTCATTTGGAAATTGTGCTAACTGTAGGCTACTTGTACTTAATCAAATTATAACGATGTATTGAGACATGGAATAAAGACATTTCCAGTTTTAAAAATGGGAAGTGTGTGAGTGAGAGAGACATTTCTATGGACATTTCCTTCATGTTGGCAGTTGAATGTGTGAAATTTAAAGTCCAGGAAACCAGCTGGTGTTGAACAATATAAAATATTAAGTCCTTTTAGCTGCTTGTTTTCACTCAGCGTCGCCACAGCAGATCCAAGGTGGAACTGCATGTTGATTTGGCACAAGTTTTACACCGGATGTCCTTCCTGATGTAACTGCACATTACATGGAAAGATGTGGCAGAGGTGGTGTTTGAACCAGAAACCTTCCACACTGAATCCAAGCGCACTAAACACTTGGCCACCAACTCTGCCTCAACAATGTAAAATACATCTCTAAAAATTTAAAACATTAATGGATTTTGAACAAAATTTGTGAAGAAATGATCAATGGATCAGTGGGGAGTTTGTTAAAAACACAGAAATGCTAAATTCAGCAGATCAGTTGTGATGACACTAATATTCAGTTTTGATTCCTACATTGTTTTAGCTTCATTTGTTCCAGCGATGATTAAATTGTGTCATATTACAGTTAATGTGATCAGCTATTTGTTTCATATTTAAAAATATTCACATCATTCATAAGTTGGTTCCACTCCTCCAGCCAATGCAAAGGAGTCGGTATCGGGTTATTTGGTCACGTGACATTTCGTCAGGATTCTGACATTTTGCTGATTGGCTGAGACACGCCGCTCTCTGATTGGCTGCAGCCTTTGTTTACAACGTAGCACTTGAACCACAGTCTCTGGAGGAGTGGAACCAACTTACATTTTCGGCGGTTACACCACAGCCAATCACAGAGCGTGGCCTGATAGCCAATAGAGGCTGACGTATCAGATGGACCAATCACAGCCAAGTTTTCAAAACATGCTACCAGTCTCTTTGTATAAAGAGACTTAAGAGACTGTGGTACCAGTGCTCCCAATCTCAGTTACATGGAGTCAGTTGATGATGCGTGAGCCCTTTTGAATCAGAGGATATAAAGGCTGTGTCAACTGAATCTGCCTCATTTGAGCCCCACACTGGCACGTTGTTAAGAGGTAAGCAGCATATCTTGTCAAAAATACATAGATTTTAAAAATATATACTAAATTAATCTTGAATAATTGTGTTGGACTTCATCCAGTTGTGTCTATTTTTCTGGTCACTGTGTGTTTGATGTCTTCAGTCAGTAATGTTGATTAAATGTCAGTTGTTCTGCTTCCTTCCAGGTTGAAGATGTTCCAGTTTGTCTGTGTCGTTGCTCTGTTGTGCGTCTGTCTTCGCCTCCCCTCGGCCCTTTCTGACAAGCTGCTGTGTCACTACAGCTCTATTGTAGAAAAGGAGAGGACACCTCTGATTGTCCCCACTGAGTGTCCTGCCAATAAGACGTGCTACAAGGCCTACGTTCGCTATGGGAAGCACACCATCATGAAGGGTGTGGGCTGTGTGGACAAAGACAAGTGTGGCAAGATTCATCATTACATGTGGCATGAAGTCCTTTATACAATTTTCTATGACTGCTGCGACTGGAAGTTCTGCAATTCCTACTCGGACCACCAGGACAAACCCCCCTTGTCCTCCTCCCTCTCCATCAACCAACCTGTGACTGTTCTGATACTCTGTCTGTTGTGTAGTTTCTTTCTTTGTGTCCATTTCTGTTGCACAACCTCTGACAGCTGATCTCAATCAGCATCCATGGACACTCTAAATACTCTGGACACCTCAGCCTCTTGGAGAAAGATTGGACTGTTTTTGTACTTTTATGTTCTGCCTGATTTGTGGACTCTACCACTGCTCCTTAGAACTTCAGTTCTCTTGATTTCACAGAACACATACCCACCTGGTACGACCTTGACAGCGTCTCCCAGAGGTTGTCCACTGGAGGATTGTCACTGTGGGCTGCTCCTGTCTGGAGATCACCAGCCTGACTGAAACTCTTCACCCTTTTTGTTTTCTGTCTCCTGTTTTATCTGCTCTGTACCTGCAGACACAGAGGCCTGTTGTCTTCTAAAGATGAACATTTGAGGCAACTCACTGATTTAATACTTTAATGAACATTGTCATTTTAATAGACTTTTTTTTTCAAAAGTTCTTTAAAATACTTCAGTATTTCTGAAATAAAAAATGATTTTGATAAGCCTGGTGTGTTTGTTTTATTGTGTATTGACCTGTTCCATCTCTCCTCATCCCTTCTGACACAGTTCTAAAGTGTTTTTCTCCTTTTTCTGCTGCATCTTCATTACATCTTATATAACAGAACTTCAACATGATCATTATTTTACTGCCTCAGAACTTCATATTTCATGAATGACGGCTGCAACAAGGTGTTAAGCACTTTAAGGTATTATTACATTTAAAAACAGTGCAGCCACTATTTATTATTTAATTCATTATAGATCTTTGTCATTTGATTTGTGGATTGTGTCACGTGGTGCTGATTATTTGTCCCATTGTATAGAAAAATATTCCGTTGATGGATTTTGGTTCCATATCTTTCCACTCCTTGAGTGACTCCACTACCTTTTTGTAAAAGCTTATCTGTGATATGAGTTAGCTAAATCCAGTGTTCAACAAACTGGGGATCCATGGGCTCTAGATTGGGTCGTGTTTTTAAAATAGGTATCTGACATTTTTTTTCAAGGGTGTTAACAAACTAAGCAAAGCTTGTTTAATGAGTCTGGATGGTGTGTGAGTCCAGAATGTCTTTACAGACTTCAACAATTTTTAGGAGAAATCAACCCTTTTATGTCCTATTAATTATGTAATTTTTTAATGTTAATGTACTGTCTTGCCACCATTTTCTAGAAAAGACCCCCAACTCAATATAACTAGTTTTCAAGCTCACCTCTCTTTTCAAATAATTTGGTTAGCAGCTTCTTTCCCTCATTTAGTTTTCTTTCCCTGTCCTTTTTTCTCTTCTTTTTTGAAATCCGGACTTTGATTTTTTTAGTAAAGACATATTTTATTTCAGCCTAAACACTTGGACTGCAGCTCGCGATTAGTTTAGTAATCAATTCATCGGTCGATTATTTTTTAGATTGTTTTATTTTTTTTCTTTACTTACATGTGAGTTTTGCCATTATTTCTTTAAGTGAGTTATTGTTAAAAGGACTTTATCACACAACATCAACGTTTGAGCTTGTAATAAAGTTATGTTATATTGTTGTCAAAAACATACCTGGAGTAGTGTTTTGTTTTATTTTGTACATATACATCACCGACACACCACAAAGAGATTTCCATCAGGTTTAGATTCCTACAGCAACTATCTCAACCACTGACAACATATTACAGCAAGAGTCCACAAAAGACCTTTTAAAGACCTGACTAAAGTATAATATGTGATCTTTAAAAACAGATTCTCATGAAAAAAGAAACAAATTTAATTTTTTTTCTTGTGTAAAAACACAGCTTTGATGTGGTTTGACCAAAACAAATTGTCATTAAACTTAAATAAAACAGGGGTGAAGTGTTGTGTGGGCCGCCAGAAGAGGAGGTACTGCTGGCCCACCACCAGAGGGCGCCCTGCCTGAAGTGCGGGCTTCAGGCACGAGGGGGCGCTGCCGCCTTACAGGAACAGCCGATGTGACAGCTGTCACTCATCAACTATGACAGCTGTCACCGATCATCTGCACTTCACCCCGGATAAAAGCAGGATGACACCTCCACCACGTCGCCGAGATATCGTATTTCTTTGGAGGTAACCTTCTCAGCCTGCAGATTCAGATAAGTGGTTACACAGACGCTGCACGAGTGTGTGTTGGAGGTGGAGGTGGAATTCCCACCGTTGTTGTTACGGGGTGTACACACACCCACACTTGACTGTCTTTACTCTTCACCAGCAGTACCAGATCCGACACGCGGAGACGGTGACCACCTGGGGGACTCGGGACCTGGCGGCTCCAGTATCCTTCGGGTTCGGTGGCGGTGGAAATCGTGTGGTTCCGGTTCTTCTCCAGATGGACGTCTCCTATCGTCAAGCCTGCCCACACGACACCTTTATCCATTGACTTGTATTTATTCTATAATCTGCTGTGTGTGGTTGTGACATTCACAACAGTAAAGTGTTTAAATTTAACTCCCTCTATTGTCCGTTCATTTATGCCCCCTGTTGTGGGTCCGTGTCACTACACTTTCCCAACAGGATATCTCGGCCAGCGTCATGGACTCCGAGGGGCGTCACCCAGCGATTGAACGACCAATGAGAGAGCGGGGTGCACAGGCGTCTGCAGGAGGCGTGATTGGTGAGTTGCAGCACATCCTCACCGCCTTTACGGCTCGGTTGGATCAGATGACCTAGCAAAACATCCTCCTGAACCGCAGGGTGGAGGCTCTCTCCGCACAGGTGGCGGCGAGTGCTCAGGGCGCTGCTGCAGCTCCTCCTCCTGCCAACCCTGTGCAGGATATGAATGTTCCAGTGGTCGTTCAACAACCCCTCCCACCATCCCCTGAAGCATACATAAGCCCCCCAGAGCCGTACGGAGGTTGTGTGGAGACGTGCGCGGACTTTCTCATGCAGTGTTCGCTCGTCTTTGCACAACGTCCCGTCATGTACGCGTCTGATGCTAGTAAAGTAGCTTATGTAATTTATCTGCTTCGAGGTGAGGCACGCGCTTGGGCTACGGCGCTTTGGGAGCAAAATTCACGGCTCCTTCATACGTACACTGGGTTTGTGAGGGAGTTCAAAACCGTGTTTGATCACCCTAACAGGGGAGAGACCGCTTCAACTGTGCTGCTGTCAATGAGACAAGGACGCCGGAGCGCAGCCACTTATGCAGTCGACTTCTGCATTGCGGCTGCGAGGTCCGGCTGGAATAACGCTGCGCTCCGCGCCGCCTTCGTAAACGGACTGTCGTCGGTCCTGAAGGAGCACCTGGTGGCCAAGGATAAACCGCGGGAATTAGATGGGCTTATCGACCTTGTTATACGGTTAGACAATCGGTTGGAGGAACGCCGTCGGGAACGAGACGAGGGGCGTGGCCAGGCACGCGCCGTCCCTCTTCCTTCTGGGTCCGAAAGAGGTCCGCCCTTCCCACGCTCCATGGCCTCTACGCCCTGTGTGGCTACAGCTCCCCCTGCTGACGAAGCTATGGACACGAGCAGGGCTACATTCAGACCACCGACTAGACAGAGGAGGCTTCCCCGCGGGGCGTGTTTTGTTTGCGGCTCAATTGAGCACCAATTGAGAGACTGCCCCGAACGGTTAAACACCAACACCCGCCCCTAGAAACTGGGCTTAGGGTGGGCCAAGAAATTCACGTGGGACACACACATATTTCCACACGGCTCCCAGTTACAATCCTTAGCGGGGATTTAACCCTTCAGGCCCCAGCACTGGTAGACACAGGGTCAGAAGGGAATCTGCTAGACAGTAGATGGGCCAGGGAGGTAGGGCTCCCTCTGGTGGCGCTTCCTTTGCCATTGCAGGTGCGAGCACTAGATGGCACCCTACTCCCTTTAATCACACACAGGACACTACCAGTAACTCTGGTGGTGTCAGGGAATCATCGGGAGGAGATAGAGTTTTTTGTAACTCCTTCTACCTCCTGCGTGATTTTGGGGTTCCCATGGATGTTAAAACACAATCCCCGGATTGATTGGCCGTCCGGGGTGGTGGTACAGTGGAGCGAGACCTGCCATCGGGTGTGTTTAGGATCCTCGGTCCCTCCTGGTTCCCAGGCTAAGGAGCAGGTCAAAGTCCCTCCCAATCTGTCGGCGGTGCCGGTTGAGTACCACGATCTTGCTGACGTTTTCAGCAAGGATCAGGCACTTACCCTTCCCCCGCACAGTCTGTACGATTGCGCCATCGATTTGACTCCAGGCGTGGAGTTCCCGTCCAGCAGGCTGTACAACCTCTCACGACCTGAGCGCGAATCGATGGAGACCTACATCCGGGACTCCTTAGCTGCCGGGCTGATCCGGAACTCCACCTCCCCGATGGGAGCAGGTTTCTTTTTTGTGGGCAAGAAAGATGGCGGTCTTCGTCCATGCATTGATTATCGGGGGCTGAACGAGATCACGGTTCGCAACCGATACCCGTTGCCTTTGTTAGATTCGGTGTTCACCCCCCTGCATGGAGCCAAAATATTCTCAAAGCTGGATCTTAGGAACGCATATCACCTAGTTCGGGTCCGGAAGGGAGACGAGTGGAAGACGGCATTCAACACCCCGTTAGGTCATTTTGAGTACCTGGTCATGCCGTTCGGCCTCACTAACGCCCCCGCGACGTTCCAAGCTTTGGTAAATGACGTCTTGCGGGACTTCCTGCACCGATTCGTCTTCGTATATCTGGACGATATACTCATTTTTTCTCCGGACCCTGAGACTCATGTACGGCATGTACGTCAGGTCCTGCAGCGGTTGTTGGAGAACCGGCTGTTTGTGAAGGGCGAGAAGTGTGAGTTTCACCGCACCTCTTTGTCCTTCCTGGGGTTTATCATCTCCTCCAACTCCGTCGCCCTGGATCCGGCCAAGGTCGCGGCGGTGAGAGACTGGCCCCAACCTACGAGCTGGAGGAAGCTGCAACAGTTCCTCGGCTTTGCAAATTTTTACAGGAGGTTCATTAAGGGGTATAGTCAGGTAGTTAGCCCCCTGACAGCCCTGACCTCACCAAAAGTTCCCTTCACCTGGTCGGATCGGTGCGATGCCGCGTTCAGGGAGTTGAAACAGCGCTTCTCGACTGCACCTGTCTTGGTGCAGCCCGATCCCAGTCGCCAGTTTGTGGTTGAAGTGGACACCTCTGACTCAGGGATAGGAGCCGTGCTATCCCAGAGCAGAGAGACCGATAAGGTTCTTCACCCATGTGCCTATTTCTCCCGCAGGTTGACCCCAGCAGAGCGGAACTATGACGTGGGCAATCGAGAACTCCTAGCGGTGAAAGAGGCTCTTGAGGAGTGGAGACACCTGCTGGAGGGAGCGTCAGTGCCTTTCACGGTTTTTACTGACCACCGGAACCTGGAGTATATCAGGACCGCCAGGTGACTGAACCCCAGGCAAGCCCGCTGGTCACTGTTCTTCGGCCGTTTTGACTTCCGGATCACCTACCGCCCCGGAACCAAAAACCAGAGATCGGATGCCTTGTCCCGGGTGCATGAACATGAAGTCAAGACCAAGCTGTCGGATCCACCGGAACCCATCGTACCGGAGTCCACTATCGTGGCCACCCTTACCTGGGACGTGGAGAAGACCGTCCGGGAGGCCCTGGCACGGAGCCCGGATCCCGGAACAGGGCCGAAGAATAGACTATACGTCCCACCAGAAGCCAGGGCTGCCGTCCTGGACTTCTGTCACGGGTCCAAGCTCTCCTGCCACCCAGGGGTGCGTAGGACCGTGGCAGTGGTCCGGCAGCGCTTCTGGTGGGCGTCCCTGGAGGCTGACGTCCGGGCTTACATCCAGGCCTGCACCACCTGCGCCAGGGGCAAGGCGGACCACCAAAAGGCACAGGGACTCCTTCAGCCGCTTCCTGTGCCTCATCGCCCCTGGTCCCACATTGGTCTGGATTTCGTCACGGGCCTCCCGCCGTCCCGGGGGCACACCACCATCCTCATGATAGTGGACCGGTTCTCCAAGGCGGCCCACTTCGTGGCCCTCCCGAAGCTCCTGTCGGCCCAGGAGACAGCGGATCTCCTGGTTCACCATGTCGTACGTCTGCATGGGATACCAACAGACATCGTCTCAGATCGTGGTCCCCAGTTTTCCTCGCAGGTTTGGAGAAGTTTCTGCCGGGAGCTGGGGGCCACCGTGAGCCTCTCGTCTGGGTATCACCCTCAGACCAACGGAAAGGCTGAACGGGCTAACCAAGAGCTGGAGCAGGCCCTGCGATGTACCACATCCGCGCACCCGACGGCTTAGAGTGAACACCTGGCCTGGATCGAGTATGCGCATAACAGCCAAGTGTCCTCTGCCACCGGCCTCTCCCCGTTCAAGGTGTGTCTGGGGTACCAGCCCCCTTTGTTTCCTGTGGTGGAGGGAGAGGTCGGTGTACCCTCGGTCCAGGCCCACCTGCGTAGATTCCGTCGGGTGTGGCGCACCGCCCGTTCGGCCTTGTTGAGGGCCCGGACGAGGGCAAAGTCCCATGCAGACCGTCAACGGTCCCCGGCTCCCGCATATCAGCCCGGGCAGGAGGTGTGGCTATCCACACGGGACATACCCCTCCAGGTGGCTTCCCCCAAACTGAAGGACCGATACATAGGGCCCTTCAGGATCCTCAAAGTCCTCAGTCCCGCCGCAGTGAGGCTCCAACTTCCGGCCTCACTGTGGATCCATCCAGTATTTCACGTGTCCAGGTTGAAACCACATCACACCTCACCCCTCTGTACACCTGGTCCGGCGCCGCCTCCTGCCCGTATCATCGACGGGGAGCCAGCTTGGACAGTACGCCGGCTCCTGGATGTCCGTCGAATGGGCCGGGGTTTCCAATATTTGGTGGACTGGGAGGGGTATGGACCCGAAGAACGCTCCTGGGTGAAGAGGAGCTTCATCCTGGACCCGGCCCTCCTGGCCGATTTTTACCATCGCCACCCAGACAAGCCTGGTCGGGCGCCAGGAGGCGCCCGTTGAGGGGGGGTCCTGTTGTGTGGGCCGCCAGAAGAGGAGGTACTGCTGGCCCACCACCAGAGGGCACCCCGCCTGAAGTGCGGGCTTCAGGCACGAGGGGGCGCTGCCGCCTTACAGGAACAGCTGAGGTGACAGCTGTCACTCATCAACTTTGACAGCTGTCACCGATCATCTGCACTTCACCCCGGATAAAAGCAGGATGACACCTCCACCACGTCGCCGAGATATCGTACTTCTTTGGAGGTAACCTTCTCAGCCTGCAGATTCAGATAAGTGGTTACACAGATGCTGCACGAGTGTGTGTTGGAGGTGGAGGTGGAATTCCCACCGTTGTTGTTACGGGGTGTACACACACCCACACTTGACTGTCTTTACTCTTCGCCAGCAGTACCAGATCCGACACGCGGAGACGGTGACCACCTGGGGGACTCGGGACCTGGCGGCTCCAGTATCCTTCGGGTTCGGTGGCGGTGGAAATCGTGTGGTTCCGGTTCTTCTCCAGACGGACGTCTCCTATCGTCGAGCCTGCCCACACGACACCTTTATCCATTGACTTGTATTTATTCTATAATCTGCTGTGTGTGGTTGTGACATTCACAACAGTAAAGTGTTTAAATTTAACTCCCTCTATTGTCCGTTCATTTACGCCCCCTGTTGTGGGTCCGTGTCACTACACTTTCCCAACATGAAGTGGAGGATTAAGAGTCACTATGTGTTCACAGGAAACAGTTATTTATTTCTATGTTTATTTATTTATGCTCATTGTTAGTTGGATTTATCTTTTCTGATGTGTTTAATTAGGTTCTTTTGTTTCATTCTCTAAAATTGTATTGTAGCATTACTGGTTATTATTACTATTATTGTTGTTGCAAATATTACTAATATATAAGTAAAGAAATAATTAAAAAAATATTACAATTTGTAATACATTTGACTCTTTTAGCACACAAATGTGCTGACAGCTGCAACAGCTTAATGCTAACTTTAACATTGAAAACGCCATAGACATGCTAACACATTAGCATCGGTCCTGTTTTTAAATTATAAAAAACATCTATCAACTGTTTCAGAAGACCATAACAGGTCAGATTAACATAAAAAGGTAAACATTACTTACAGACATATGCTCTTTGGGTTTTAGTGGGGAAAAATTAAGATAAAGTGAAATAAAAAATGAATGAATCAACAAAGCAGCAGATTGAAGCACTGCTTCAAGCTGCGAATCATTGCTTCGATTGGTTCAAGGTTCAAAGCAAAGCTGCGCTGTAGAAACAGTTGATTTATATGGAAGAAACGAAACATTTGCAGTAAAACAAGGTTATTTAACAACTAATCCATGACTAAATTAGTTGACAACTATTTTAATAATCGATTAAATTGATTAGTTGTTCCAGCTCTACTAAACACCTCCTCTTTCTGTGAGATCCCGTTTGGGATCTGTTTGTGTGGGGCAGCGTGCCGCCTGTGCGCTTGGACTAAACCATTGTACAACTGTGCAGGAGTGGAAGGGCCCTCAGAGATCTTTCAATATTATTGTTAGAGCAGAATTATGTTTCACAACATTTATACATTCATTCTAATTATATTCTATTACAACATGAATTGTGTGAACATTAATGACATGCAACACAAAAATGCTCTGGGCCCTAGGTACATAGTACCCTTTACCCCCCCATTCCGACACCCGTTTGTGAAATTGCCCTTATGTTCTAGACTTATTTTGACAAATGGACAGACTATTTTGCATGTGATAACTTATACAGTGAAATGATGCTAACCTGTTTTGGAGAGAACAACAATTTCAATTTATTTTTCAATTTATTTTCCTTTATATAGCGGCAAATCACAACAGAGTTGCCTCAAGGCGCTTCACACAGGTAAGGTCCAACCTTACCAACTCCCAGAGCAACAGTGGTAAGGAAAAACTCACTCTGAGGAAGAAACCTCAAGTAGACCAGACTCAAAGGGGTGACCCTCTGCTTGGGCCACGTTACAAACATAAATTACAGAACAATTCACAGACGAATATACAAGAGAATCAACAACATCCATTCATTTGGAAATTGTGCTAACTGTAGGCTACTTGTACTTAATCAAATTGTAACGATGTATTGAGACATGGAATAAAGACATTTCCAGTTTTAAAAATGGGAAGTGTGTGAGTGAGAGAGACATTTCTATGGACATTTCCTTCATGTTGACAGTTGAATGTGTGAAATTTAAAGTCCAGGAAACCAGCTGGTGTTGAACAATGTAAATATTAAGTCCTTTTAGCTGCTTGTTTTCACTCAGCGTCGCCACAGCAGATCCAAGGTGGAACTGCATGTTGATTTGGCACAAGTTTTACACCGGATGTCCTTCCTGATGTAACTGCACATTACATGGAAAGATGTGGCAGAGGTGGTGTTTGAACCAGAAACCTTCCACACTGAATCCAAGCGCACTAAACACTTGGCCACCAACTCTGCCTCAACAATGTAAAATACATCTCTAAAAATTTAAAACATTAATGGATTTTGAACAAAATTTGTGAAGAAATGATCAATGGATCAGTGGGGAGTTTGTTAAAAACACAGAAATGCTAAATTCAGCAGATCAGTTGTGATGACACTAATATTCAGTTTTGATTCCTACATTGTTTTAGCTTCATTTGTTCCAGCGATGATTAAATTGTGTCATATTACAGTTAATGTGATCAGCTATTTGTTTCATATTTAAAAATATTCACATCATTGATAAGTTGGTTCCACTCCTCCAGCCAATGCAAAGGAGTCGGTATCGGGTTATTTGGTCACGTTACTTTTAGTCAGGATTCTGACATTTTGCTGATTGGCTGAGACACGCCGCTCTCTGATTGGCTGCAGCCTTTGTTTACAACGTAGCACAGGAACCACAGTCTCTGGAGGAGTGGAACCAACTTACATTTTCGGCGGTTACACCACAGCCAATCACAGAGCATGGCCTGATAGCCAATAGAGGCCGACGTATCAGATGGACCAATCACAGCCAAGTTTTCAAAAACATGCTACCAGTCTCTTTGTATAAAGAGACTTAAGAGACTGTGGTACCAGTGCTCCCAATCTCAGTTACATGGAGTCAGTTGATGATGTGTGAACCCTTTTGAATCAGAGGATATAAAGGCTGTGTCAACTGAATCTGCCTCATTTGAGCCCCACACTGGCACGTTGTTAAGAGGTAAGCAGCATATCTTGTCAAAAATACATAGATTTTAAAAATATATACTAAATTAATCTTGAATAATTGTGTTGGACTTCATCCAGTTGTGTCTATTTTTCTGGTCACTGTGTGTTTGATGTCTTCACTCAGTAATGTTGATTAAATGTCAGTTGTTCTGCTTCCTTCCAGGTTGAAGATGTTCCAGTTTGTCTGTGTCGTTGCTCTGTTGTGCGTCTGTCTTCGCCTCCCCTCGGCCCTTTCTGACAAGCTGCTGTGTCACTACAGCTCTATTGTAGAAAAGGAGAGGACACCTCTGATTGTCCCCACTGAGTGTCCTGCCAATAAGACGTGCTACAAGGCCTACGTTCGCTATGGGAAGCACACCATCATGAAGGGTGTGGGCTGTGTGGACAAAGACAAGTGTGGCAAGATTCATCATTACATGAGGCATGAAGTCCTTTATACAATTTTCTATGACTGCTGCGACTGGAAGTTCTGCAATTCCTACTCGGACCACCAGGACAAACCCCCCTTGTCCTCCTCCCTCTCCATCAACCAACCTGTGACTGTTCTGATACTCTGTCTGTTGTGTAGTTTCTTTCTTTGTGTCCATTTCTGTTGCACAACCTCTGACAGCTGATCTCAATCAGCATCCATGGACACTCTAAATACTCTGGACACCTCAGCCTCTTGGAGAAAGATTGGACTGTTTTTGTACTTTTATGTTCTGCCCGATTTGTGGACTCTACCACTGCTCCTTAGAACTTCAGTTCTCTTGATTTCACAGAACACATACCCACCTGGTACGACCTTGACAGCGTCTCCCAGAGGTTGTCCACTGGAGGATTGTCACTGTGGGCTGCTCCTGTCTGGAGATCACCAGCCTGACTGAAACTCTTCACCCTTTTTGTTTTCTGTCTCCTGTTTTATCTGCTCTGTACCTGCAGACACAGAGGCCTGTTGTCTTCTAAAGATGAACATTTGAGGCAACTCACTGATTTAAATACTTTAATGAACATTGTCATTTTAATAGACTTTTTTTTTCAAAAGTTCTTTAAAATACTTCAGTATTTCTGAAATAAAAATGATTTTGATAAGCCTGGTGTGTTTGTTTTATTGTGTATTGACCTGTTCCATCTCTCCTCATCCCTTCTGACACAGTTCTAAAGTGTTTTTCTCCTTTTTCTGCTGCATCTTCATTACATCTTATATAACAGAACTTCAACATCATCATTATTTTACTGCCTCAGAACTTCATATTTCATGAATGACGGCTGGAACAAGGTGTTAAGCACTTTAAGGTATTATTACATTTAAAAACAGTGCAGCCACTATTTATTATTTAATTCATTCTCGATCTTTGTCATTTGATTTGTGGATTGTGTCACGTGGTGCTGATTATTTGTCCCATTGTATAGAAAAATATTCCGTTCATGGATTTTGGTTCCATATCTTTCCACTCCTTGAGTGACTCCACTACCTTTTTGTAAAAGCTTGTCTGTGATATGAGGAAGCTAAATCCAGTGTTCAACAAACTGGGGATCCATGGGCTCTAGATTGGGTCGTGTTTTTAAAATAGGTATCTGACATTTTTTTTTTCAAGGGTGTTAACAAACTAAGCAAAGCTTGTTTAATGAGTCTGGATGGTGTGTGAGTCCAGAATGTCTTTACAGACTTCAACAATTTTTAGGAGAAATCAACCCTTTTATGTCCTATTAATTATGTAATTTTTTAATGTTAATGTACTGTCTTGCCACCATTTTTCTAGAAAATGGTGCAGTTTGGTCCCCCAGACCCCCAACTCAATATAACTAGCTTTCAAGCTCACCTCTCTTTTCAAAGAATTTGGTTAGCAGCTGCTTTCCCTCATTTAGTTTTCTTTCCCTGTCCTTTTTTCTCTTCTTTTTTGAAATCCGGACTTTGATTTTTTAGTAAAGACATATTTTATTTCAGCCTAAACACTTGGACTGCAGCTCGCGATTATTTTAGTAATCAATTCATCGGTCGATTATTTTTTAGATTAATTGTTTTGTTTTTTTTCTTTACTTACATGTTATGTGTCGGACGCAGGACGGAGAACCGACCAGCGTTTGAAGGACCCAGTATGAAATAAGCAGAGCACGGTACAAAGGATAACTGAATTTAATAACATAACAGTGATGTGATAAATACAACAAATGAGTGCGCGGTCTGGTGAGGTGGTAATACGGTGCGCTCCAGGCAGCACAAACGGTCTGGAGCCAGAAATAGTTCGGACCCAAGGACCCCGCCGACACCCCCCAGGTGGCCGCGACAAACCGAGTCTGTGAAAGAAGAAACCATCATGTGAGTCCACACTCCACACACAGAGAGACCACTCAAAGGTGTACATAAGCAGCAAACACTTCCTGGCTTAATCACTAATCAGCTTCCCACCCTGTAGGCATGGAACACCCAGTTCACATTCTCACACTTCCTGGCTTAATCACTAATCAGCTTCCCACCCTGCAGGCATGGAACACCCAATTCACATTCTCAACTGCAGTGGAAGCTGATTAAACGACTAACATACCAGCTCAATATAATAAGGTGTGAGGGACACCACATTTACTGACTGTACTAATGTTAGTCACAAAACCTAACGTACCTCAGGAAGTGTGCTGACGAGCGTGAGACCTCACCCCCTCCTCTTTCACAGACCATAGCATCAAACCTGGACGGTCTCTGCATCCATGATGATAAGATGGCTCTCAAGACGACGATCTCACCCGTCTGGTCACAAGGTCGAGTCTCTGGCAAATACACACTGTGTACTCCAGACTTAAATGCCACCATGCTCCAATCCATATAGATGCACCACAGCTGTGAGTCCTGACGAGCTGCACATGATCAGCCTCAGGTGATCAGGGTGAAGTCCTGATAACTCAGCCACACAGCCACTCAGTCCTAAACGCGTGCCACCTGGAAGGAAAAACAAAAGACAGAAATAGAAGACAGCCAGGCCCCCCAGCCATACAACATTACATGAGTTTTGCCATTATTTCTTTAAGTGAGTTATTATTAAAAGGACTTTATCACGCAACATCAACGTTTGAGCTTGTAATAAAGTTATGTTATATTGTCGTCAAAAACATACCTGGAGTAGTGTTTTGTTTTATTTTGTACATATACATCACCGACACACCACAAAGAGATTTCCATCAGGTTTAGATTCCTACAGCAACTATCTCAACCACTGACAACATATTACAGCAAGAGTCCACAAAAGACCTTTTTAAAGACCTGACTAAAGTGTAATATGTGATCTTTAAAAACAGATTCTCATGAAAAAAGAAACAAATTTAATTTTTTCTTGTGTAAAAACACAGCTTTGATGTGGTTTGACCAAAACAAATTGTCATTAAACTTAAATAAAACAGGGGTGAACTGGAGGATTAAGAGTCACTATGTGTTCACAGGAAACAGTTATTTATTTCTATGTTTATTTATTTATGCTCATTGTTAGTTGGATTTATCTTTTCTGATGTGTTTAATTAGGTTCTTTTGTTTCATTCTCTAAAATTGTATTGTAGAATTACTGGATATTATTACTATTATTGTTGTTGCAAGTATTACTAATATATAAGTAAAGAAATAATTAAAAAAATATTACAATTTGTAATACATTTGACTCTTTTAGCACACAAATGTGCTGACAGCTGCAATAGCTTAATGCTAACTTTAACATTGAAAACGCCATAGACATGCTAACACGTTAGCATCGGTCCCGTTTTTAAATTATAAAATACATCTATCAACTGTTTCAGAAGACCATAACAGGTCAGATTAACATAAAAAGGTAAACATTACTTACAGACATATGCTCTTTGGGTTTTAGTGGGGGAAAAGTAAGATAAAGTGAAATAAAAAATGAATGAATCAACAAAGCAGCAGATTGAAGCACTGCTTCAAGCTGCGAATCATTGCTTCGATTGGTTCAAGGTTCAAAGCAAAACTGCGCGGTAGAAACAGTTGATTTATATGGAAGAAATGAAACATTTGCAGTAAAACAAGGTTATTTATCAACTAATCCATGACTAAATTAGTTGACAACTATTTTAATAATCGATTAAATTGATTAGTTGTTCCAGCTCTACTAAACACCTCCTCTTTCTGTGAGATCCCGTTTGGGATCTGTTTGTGTGGGGCAGCGTGCCGCCTGTGCACTTGGACTAAACCATTGTACAACTGTGCAGGAGTGGAAGGGCCCTCAGAGATCTTTCAATATTATTGTTAGAGCAGAATTATGTTTCACAACATTTATACATTCATTCTAATTATATTCTATTACAACATGAATTGTGTGAACATTAATGACATGCAACACAAAAATGCTCTGGGCCCTAGGTACATAGTACCCTTTACCCCCCCATTCCGACACCCGTTTGTGAAATTGCCCTTATGTTCTAGACTTATTTTGACAAATGGACAGACTATTTTGCATGTGATAACTTATACAGTGAAATGATGCTAACCTGTTTTGGAGAGAACAACAATTTCAATTTATTTTTCAATTTATTTTCCTTTATATAGCGCCAAATCACAACAGAGTTGCCTCAAGGCGCTTCACACAGGTAAGGTCCAACCTTACCAACTCCCAGAGCAACAGTGGTAAGGAAAAACTCACTCTGAGGAAGAAACCTCAAGTAGACCAGACTCAAAGGGGTGACCCTCTGCTTGGGCCACATTACAAACATAAATTACAGAACAATTCACAGATGAATATACAAGAGAATCAACAACATCCATTAATTTGGAAATTGTGCTAACTGTAGGCTACTTGTACTTAATCAAATTATAACGATGTATTGAGACATGGAATAAAGACATTTCCAGTTTTAAAAATGGGAAGTGTGTGAGTGAGAGAGACATTTCTATGGACATTTCCTTCATGTTGACAGTTGAATGTGTGAAATT
The DNA here is from genome assembly GCF_902500255.1 of Thalassophryne amazonica. Taxonomy (NCBI): domain Eukaryota; kingdom Metazoa; phylum Chordata; class Actinopteri; order Batrachoidiformes; family Batrachoididae; genus Thalassophryne; species Thalassophryne amazonica. Next base: position 13,808,355 of record NC_047109.1, read on the forward strand.
TAAAGTCCAGGAAACCAGCTGGTGTTGAACAATATAAAATATTAAGTCCTTTTAGCTGCTTGTTTTCACTCAGCGTCGCCACAGCAGATCCAAGGTGGATCTGCATGTTGATTTGGCACAAGTTTTACACCAGATGTCCTTCCTGATGTAACTGCACATTACATGGAAAGATGTGGCAGAGGTGGTGTTTGAACCAGAAACCTTCCACACTGAATCCAAGCGCACTAAACACTTGGCCACCAACTCTGCCTCAACAATGTAAAATACATCTCTAAAAATTTAAAACATTAATGGATTTTGAACAAAATTTGTGAAGAAATGATCAATGGATCAGTGGGGAGTTTGTTAAAAACACAGAAATGCTAAATTCAGCAGATCAGTTGTGATGACACTAATATTCAGTTTTGATTCCTACATTGTTTTAGCTTCATTTGTTCCAGCGATGATTAAATTGTGTCATATTACAGTTAATGTGATCAGCTATTTGTTTCATATTTAAAAATATTCACATCATTGATAAGTTGGTTCCACTCCTCCAGCCAATGCAAAGGAGTCGGTATCGGGTTATTTGGTCACGTGACTTTTAGTCAGGATTCTGACATTTTGCTGATTGGCTGAGACACGCCGCTCTCTGATTGGCTGCAGCCTTTGTTTACAACGTAGCACTGGAACCACAGTCTCTGGAGGAGTGGAACCAACTTACATTTTCGGCGGTTACACCACAGCCAATCACAGAGCGTGGCCTGATAGCCAATAGAGGCCGACGTATCAGATGGACCAATCACAGCCAAGTTTTCAAAAACATGCTACCAGTCTCTTTGTATAAAGAGACTTAAGAGACTGTGGTACCAGTGCTCCCAATCTCAGTTACATGGAGTCAGTTGATGATGCGTGAACCCTTTTGAATCAGAGGATATAAAGGCTGTGTCAACTGAATCTGCCTCATTTGAGCCCCACACTGGCACGTTGTTAAGAGGTAAGCAGCATATCTGGTCAAAATACATAGATTTTAAAAATATATACTAAATTAATCTTGAATAATTGTGTTGGACTTCATCCAGTTGTGTCTATTTTTCTGGTCACTGTGTGTTTGATGTCTTCAGTCAGTAATGTTGATTAAATGTCAGTTGTTCTGCTTCCTTCCAGGTTGAAGATGTTCCAGTTTGTCTGTGTCGTTGCTCTGTTGTGCGTCTGTCTTCGCCTCCCCTCGGCCCTTTCTGACAAGCTGCTGTGTCACTACAGCTCTATTGTAGAAAAGGAGAGGACACCTCTGATTGTCCCCACTGAGTGTCCTGCCAATAAGACGTGCTACAAGGCCTACGTTCGCTATGGGAAGCACACCATCATGAAGGGTGTGGGCTGTGTGGACAAAGACAAGTGTGGCAAGATTCATCATTACATGTGGCATGAAGTCCTTTATACAATTTTCTATGACTGCTGCGACTGGAAGTTCTGCAATTCCTACTCGGACCACCAGGACAAACCCCCCTTGTCCTCCTCCCTCTCCATCAACCAACCTGTGACTGTTCTGATATTCTGTCTGTTGTGTAGTTTCTTTCTTTGTGTCCATTTCTGTTGCACAACCTCTGACAGCTGATCTCAATCAGCATCCATGGACACTCTAAATACTCTGGACACCTCAGCCTCTTGGAGAAAGATTGGACTGTTTTTGTACTTTTATGTTCTGCCCGATTTGTGGACTCTACCACTGCTCCTTAGAACTTCAGTTCTCTTGATTTCACAGAACACATACCCACCTGGTACGACCTTGACAGCGTCTCCCAGAGGTTGTCCACTGGAGGATTGTCACTGTGGGCTGCTCCTGTCTGGAGATCACCAGCCTGACTGAAACTCTTTAGCCTTTTTGTTTTCTGTCTCCTGTTTTATCTGCTCTGTACCTGCAGACACAGAGGCCTGTTGTCTTCTAAAGATGAACTTCAATCAATCAATCAATCAATTTTTTTTTATATAGCGCCAAATCACAACAAACAGCTGCCCCAAGGCGCTCCATATTGCAAGGCAAGGCCATACAACAATTATGTAAAACCCCAACGGTCAAAACGACCCCCTGTGAGCAAGCACTTGGCTACAGTGGGAAGGAAAAACTCCCTTTTAACAGGAAGAAACCTCCAGCAGAACCAGGCTCAGGGAGGGGCAGTCTTCTGCTGGGACTGGTTGGGGCTGAGGGAGAGAACCAGGAAAAAGACATGCTGTGGAGGGGAGCAGAGATCGATCACTAATGATTAAATGCAGAGTGGTGCATACAGAGCAAAAAGAGAAAGAAACAGTGCATCATAGGAACCCCCCAGCAGTCTACGTCTATAGCAGCATAACTAAGGGATGGTTTAGGGTCACCTGATCCAGCCCTAACTATAAGCTTTAGCAAAAAGGAAAGTTTTAAGCCTAATCTTAAAAGTAGAGAGGGTGTCTGTCTCCCTGATCTGAATTGGGAGCTGGTTCCACAGGAGAGGAGCCTGAAAGCTGAAGGCTCTGCCTCCCATTCTACTCTTACAAACCCTAGGAACTACAAGTAAGCCTGCAGTCTGAGAGCGAAGCGCTCTATTGGGGTGATATGGTACTACGAGGTCCCTAAGATAAGATGGGACCTGATTATTCAAAACCTTATAAGTAAGAAGAAGAATTTTAAATTCTATTCTAGAATTAACAGGAAGCCAATGAAGAGAGGCCAATATGGGTGAGATATGCTCTCTCCTTCTAGTCCCCGTCAGTACTCTAGCTGCAGCATTTTGAATTAACTGAAGGCTTTTTAGGGAACTTTTAGGACAACCTGATAATAATGAATTACAATAGTCCAGCCTAGAGGAAATAAATGCATGAATTAGTTTTTCAGCATCACTCTGAGACAAGACCTTTCTGATTTTAGAGATATTGCGTAAATGCAAAAAAGCAGTCCTACATATTTGTTTAATATGCGCTTTGAATGACATATCCTGATCAAAAATGACTCCAAGATTTCTCACAGTATTACTAGAGGTCAGGGTAATGCCATCCAGAGTAAGGATCTGGTTAGACACCATGTTTCTAAGATTTGTGGGGCCAAGTACAATAACTTCAGATTTATCTGAGTTTAAAAGCAGGAAATTAGAGGTCATCCATGTCTTTATGTCTGTAAGACAATCCTGCAGTTTAGCTAATTGGTGTGTGTCCTCTGGCTTCATAGATAGATAAAGCTGGGTATCATCTGCGTAACAATGAAAATTTAAGCAATACCGTCTAATAATACTGCCTAAGGGAAGCATGTATAAAGTAAATAAAATTGGTCCTAGCACAGAACCTTGTGGAACTCCATAATTAACTTTAGTCTGTGAAGAAGATTCCCCATTTACATGAACAAATTGTAATCTATTAAACAAATATGATTCAAACCACCGCAGCGCAGTGCCTTTAATACCTATGGCATGCTCTAATCTCTGTAATAAAATTTTATGGTCAACAGTATCAAAAGCAGCACTGAGGTCTAACAGAACAAGCACAGAGATGAGTCCACTGTCCGAGGCCATAAGAAGATCATTTGTAACCTTCACTAATGCTGTTTCTGTACTATGATGAATTCTAAAACCTGACTGAAACTCTTCAAATAGACCATTCCTCTGCAGATGATCAGTTAGCTGTTTTACAACTACCCTTTCAAGAATTTTTGAGAGAAAAGGAAGGTTGGAGATTGGCCTATAATTAGCTAAGATAGCTGGGTCAAGTGATGGCTTTTTAAGTAATGGTTTAATTACTGCCACCTTAAAAGCCTGTGGTACATAGCCAACTAACAAAGATAGATTGATCATATTTAAGATCGAAGCATTAAATAATGGTAGGGCTTCCTTGAGCAGCCTGGTAGGAATGGGGTCTAATAAACATGTTGATAGTTTGGATGAAGTAACTAATGAAAATAACTCAGACAGAACAATCGGAGAGAAAGAGTCTAACCAAATACCGGCATCACTGAAAGCAGCCAAAGATAACGATACGTCTTTGGGATGGTTATGAGTACTTTTTTCTCTAATAGTTAAAATTTAGTTAGCAAAGAAAGTCATGAAGTCATTACTAGTTAAAGTTAATGGAATATTCAGCTCAATAGAGCTCTGACTCTTTGTCAGCCTGGCTACAGTGCTGAAAAGAAACCTGGGGTTGTTCTTATTTTCTTCAATTAGTGATGAGTAGAAAGATGTCCTAGCTTTACGGAGGGCTTTTTTATAGAGCAACAGACTCTTTTTCCAGGCTAAGTGAAGATCTTCTAAATTAGTGAGATGCCACTTCCTCTCCAACTTACGGGTTATCTGCTTTAAGCTACGAGTTTGTGAGTTATACCACGGAGTCAGACACTTCTGATTTAAAGCTCTCTTTTTCAGAGGAGCTACAGCATCCAAAGTTGTCTTCAATGAGGATGTAAAACTATTGACGAGATACTCTATCTCCCTTACAGAGTTTAGGTAGCTACTCTGCACTGTGTTGGTATATGGCATTAGAGAACATAAAGAAGGAATCATATCCTTAAACCTAGTTACAGCGCTTTCTGAAAGACTTCTAGTGTAATGAAACTTATTCCCCACTGCTGGGTAGTCCATCAGAGTAAATGTAAATGTTATTAAGAAATGATCAGACAGAAGGGAGTTTTCAGGGAATACTGTTAAGTCTTCTATTTCCATACCATAAGTCAGAACAAGATCTAAGATATGATTAAAGTGGTGGGTGGACTCATTTACTTTTTGAGCAAAGCCAATAGAGTCTAATAATAGATTAAATGCAGTGTTGAGGCTGTCATTCTCAGCATCTGAGTGGATGTTAAAATCGCCCACTATAATTATCTTATCTGAGCTAAGCACTAAGTCAGACAAAAGGTCTGAAAATTCACAGAGAAACTCACAGTAACGACCAGGTGGACGATAGATAATAACAAATAAAACTGGTTTTTGGGACTTCCAATTTGGATGGACAAGACTAAGAGACAAGCTTTCAAATGAATTAAAGCTCTGTCTGGGTTTTTGATTAATTAATAAGCTGGAATGGAAGATTGCTGCTAATCCTCCGCCCCGGCCCGTGCTACGAGCATTCTGACAGTTAGTGTGACTCGGGGGTGTTGACTCATTTAAACTAACATATTCATCCTGCTGTAACCAGGTTTCTGTTAGGCAGAATAAATCAATATGTTGATCAATTATTATATCATTTACCAACAGGGACTTAGAAGAGAGAGACCTAATGTTTAATAGACTACATTTAACTGTTTTAGTCTGTGGTGCAGTTGAAGGTGCTATATTATTTTTTCTTTTTGAATTTTTATGCTTAAATAGATTTTTGCTGGTTATTGGTGGTCTGGGAGCAGGCACCGTCTCTACGGGGATGGGGTAATGAGGGGATGGCAGGGGGAGAGAAGCTGCAGAGAGGTGTGTAAGACTACAACTCTGCTTCCTGGTCCCAACCCTGGATAGTCACGGTTTGGAGGATTTAAGAAAATTGGCCAGATTTCTAGAAATGAGAGCTGCTCCATCCAAAGTGGGATGGATGCCGTCTTTCCTAACAAGACCAGGTTTTCCCCCGAAGCTTTGCCAATTATCTATGAAGCCCACCTCATTTTTTGGACACCACTCAGACAGCCAGCAATTCAAGGAGAACATGCGGCTAAACATGTCACTCCCGGTCCGATTGGGGAGGGGCCCAGAGAAAACTACAGAGTCCGACATTGTTTTTGCAAAGTTACACACCGATTTAATGTTAATTTTAGTGACCTCCGATTGGCGTAACCGAGTGTCATTACTGCCGACGTGAATTACAATCTTACCAAATTTACGCTTAGCCTTAGCCAGCAGTTTCAAATTTCCTTCAATGTCGCCTGCTCTGGCCCCCGGAAGACAATTGACTATGGTTGCTGGTGTCGCTAACTTCACATTTCTCAAAACAGAGTCGCCAATAACCAGAGTGTGATCCTCGGCGGGTGTATCGTCGAGTGGGGAAAAACGGTTAGAGATGTGAACGGGTTGACGGTGTACACGGGGCTTCTGTTTAGGGCTACGCTTCCTCCTCACAGTCACCCAGTCAGCCTGCTTTCCCGACTGCTCGGGATCTGCCAGGGGGGAACTAACGGCGGCTAAGCTACCTTGGTCCGCACTGACTACAGGGGCCTGGCTAGCTGTAGAATTTTCCACGATGCGGAGCCGAGTCTCCAATTCGCCCAGCCTGGCCTCCAAAGCTACGAATAAGCTACACTTATTACAAGTACCGTTACTGCTAAAGGAGGCCGAGGAATAACTAAACATTTCACACCCAGAGCAGAAAAGTGCGGGAGAGACAGGAGAAGCCGCCATGCTAAATCGGCTAAGAGCTAGTAGCTACGCTAACCTAGCGGATTCCTAAAAACAAGCAAAGTGAATAATGTGTAAATAATTTAGAGGTGATTCAGCAGAAGGAGTGCTTTAGTTAAGGCACCAGACAGGCTGTGGAGCAGCACAGGTAACGCACGGCAACAGTGCTAAAAAATAAAATAAAAATCCATCAGACAGGCTGTGGAGCAGCACAGGTAACGCACGGCAACAGTGCTAAAAAAATAAAATAAAATAAAAATCCACCAGACAGGCTGTGGAGCAGCACAGGTAACGCACGACAACAGTGCTAAAAAATAAAATAAAAATCCACCAAACAGGCCATGGAGCGGCACAGGTAACGCACGGCAACAGTGCTAAAAAATAAAATAAAAATCCACCAAACAGGCCATGGAGCGGCACAGGTAACGCACGGCAACGGTGCTAAAAAATAAAATAAAATAAAAATCCACCAGACACGCTGTGGAGCAGCACAGGTAACGCACGGCAACAGTGCTAAAAAATAAAATAAAAACGAAAGCGTTAGCAAGCTAGTTAGCTTGCTAAAAAAAAATTGATATGGCCAAAAAATTGAAAAAAGTGCTCCGACCGTTAGAGGTCTTCTTCAGGAGTTGGAGCACGGTGAAAAAGTCTTGAAAAAGACTGTTAGTTCAGAGTCCAAAGCAGCAGGTAGCAGTCTCTGTGTAAACAGTTCGGCGTTCGGTGCGGAAAGACACAGGAAGTCGGTGCGGAAAGCTACAGTACAGAAATACTTCAGTATTTCTGAAATAAAAAATGATTTTGATAAGCCTGGTGTGTTTGTTTTATTGTGTATTGACCTGTTCCATCTCTCCTCATCCCTTCTGACACAGTTCTAAAGTGTTTTTCTCCTTTTTCTGCTGCATCTTCATTACATCTTATATAACAGAACTTCAACATGATCATTATTTTACTGCCTCAGAACTTCATATTTCATGAATGACGGCTGCAACAAGGTGTTGAGCACTTTAAGGTATTATTACATTTAAAAACAGTGCAGCCACTATTTATTATTTAATTCATTCTCGATCTTTGTCATTTGATTTGTGGATTGTGTCACGTGGTGCTGATTATTTGTCCCATTGTATAGAAAAATATTCCGTTCATGGATTTTGGTTTCATATCTTTCCACTCCTTGAGTGACTCCACTACCTTTTTGTAAAAGCTTGTCTGTGATATGAGGAAGCTAAATCCAGTGTTCAACAAACTGGGGATCCATGGGCTCTAGATTGGGTCGTGTTTTTAAAATAGGTATCTGACATTTTTTTCAAGGGTGTTAACAAACTAAGCAAAGCTTGTTTAATGAGTCTGGATGGTGTGTGAGTCCAGAATGTCTTTACAGACTTCAACAATTTTTAGGAGAAATCAACCCTTTTATGTCCTATTAATTATGTAATTTTTTAATGTTAATGTACTGTCTTGCCACCATTTTTCTAGAAAATGGTGCAGTTTGGTCCCCCAGACCCCCCAACTCAATATAGCTAGTTTTCAAGCTCACCTCTCTTTTCAAAGAATTTGGTTAGCAGCTGCTTTCCCTCATTTAGTTTTCTTTCCCTGTCCTTTTTTCTCTTCTTTTTTGAAATCCGGACTTTGATTTTTTTAGTAAAGACATATTTTATTTCAGCCTAAACACTTGGACTGCAGCTCGCGATTAGTTTAGTAATCAATTCATCGGTCGATTATTTTTTAGATTAATTGTTTTATTTTTTTTCTTTACTTACATGTGAGTTTTACCATTATTTCTTTGAGTTATTATTAAAAGGACTTTATCACACAACATCAACGTTTGAGCTTGTAACAAAGTTATGTTATATTGTCGTAAAAAACATACCTGGAGTAGTGTTTTGTTTTATTTTGTACATATACATCACCGACACACCACAAAGAGATTTCCATCAGGTTTAGATTCCTACAGCAACTATCTCAACCACTGACAACATATTACAGCAAGAGTCCACAAAAGACCTTTTAAAGACCTGACTAAAGTGTAATATGTGATCTTTAAAAACAGATTCTCATGAAAAAAGAAACAATTTTTATTTTTTCTTGTGTAAAAACACAGCTTTGATGTGGTTTGACCAAAACAAATTGTCATTAAACTTAAATAAAACAGGGGTGAAGTGGAGGATTAAGAGTCACTATGTGTTCACAGGAAACAGTTATTTATTTCTATGTTTATTTATTTATGCTCATTGTTAGTTGGATTTATATTTTCTGATGTGTTTAATTAGGTTCTTTTGTTTCATTCTCTAAAATTGTATTGTAGCATTACTGGTTATTATTACTGTTATTGTTGTTGCTATTATTACTAATATATAAATAAGGAAATAATTTTAAAAATATTACAATTTGTAATACATTTGACTCTTTTAGCACACAAATGTGCTGACAGCTGCAACAGCTTAATGCTAACTTTAACATTGAAAACGCCATAGACATGCTAACACGTTAGCATCGGTTCCGTTTTTAAATTATAAAATACATCTATCAACTGTTTCAGAAGACCATAACAGGTCAGATTAACATAAAAAGGTAAACATTACTCACAGACATATGCTCTTTGGGTTTTAGTGGGGAAAAATTAAGATAAAGTGAAATAAAAAATGAATGAATCAACAAAGCAGCAGATTGAAGCACTGCTTCAAGCCGCGAATCATTGCTTCGATTGGTTCAAGGTTCAAAGCAAAGCTGCGCTGTAGAAACGGTTGATTTATATGGAAGAAACGAAACATTTGATGTAAAACAAGGTTATTTAACAACTAATCCATGACTAAATTAGTTGACAACTATTTTAATAATCGATTAAATTGATTAGTTGTTCCAGCTCTACTAAACACCTCCTCTTTCTGTGAGATCCCGTTTGGGATCTGTTTGTGTGGGGCAGCGTGCCGCCTGTGCGCTTGGACTAAACCATTGTACAACTGTGCAGGAGTGGAAGGGCCCTCAGAGATCTTTCAATATTATTGTTAGAGCAGAATTATGTTTCACAACATTTATACATTCATTCTAATTATATTCTTTTACAACATGAATTGTGTGAACATTAATGACATGCAACACAAAAATGTATTTAATACCAGTTTTTTGTGCCCCCCCATGCTCTGGGCCCTAGGTACATAGTACCCTTTACCCCCCCATTCCGACACCCGTTTGTGAAATTGCCCTTATGTTCTAGACTTATTTTGACAAATGGACAGACTATTTTGCATGTGATAACTTATACAGTGAAATGATGCTAACCTGTTTTGGAGAGAACAACAATTTCAATTTATTTTTCAATTTATTTTCCTTTATATAGCGCCAAATCACAACAGAGTTGCCTCAAGGCGCTTCACACAGGTAAGGTCCAACCTTACCAACTCCCAGAGCAACAGTGGTAAGGAAAAACTCGCTCTGAGGAAGAAACCTCAAGCAGACCAGACTGAGAGGGGTGACCCTCTGCTTGGGCCACGTTACAAACATAAATTACAGAACAATTCACAGACGAATATACAAGAGAATCAACAACATCCATTCATTTGGAAATTGTGCTAACTGTAGGCTACTTGTACTTATCCAAATTGTAACGATGTATTGAGACATGGAATAAAGACATTTCCAGTTTTAAAAATGGGAAGTGTGTGAGTGAGAGAGACATTTCTATGGACATTTCCTTCATGTTGACAGTTGAATGTGTGAAATTTAAAGTCCAGGAAACCAGCTGGTGTTGAACAATGTAAAATATTAAGTCCTTTTAGCTGCTTGTTTTCACTCAGCGTCGCCACAGCAGATCCAAGGTGGATCTGCATGTTGATTTGGCACAAGTTTTACACCGGATGTCCTTCCTGATGTAACTGCACATTACATGGAAAGATGTGGCAGAGCTGGTGTTTGAACCAGAAACCTTCCACACTGAATCCAAGCGCACTAAACACTTGGCCACCAACTCTGCCTCAACAATGTAAAATACATCTCTAAAAATTTAAACATTAATGGATTTTGAACAAAATTTGTGAAGAAATGATCAATGGATCAGTGGGGAGTTTGTTAAAAACACAGAAATGCTAAATTCAGCAGATCAGTTGTGATGACACTAATATTCAGTTTTGATTCCTACATTGTTTTAGCTTCATTTGTTCCAGCGATGATTAAATTGTGTCATATTACAGTTAATGTGATCAGCTATTTGTTTCATATTTAAAAATATTCACATCATTGATAAGTTGGTTCCACTCCTCCAGCCAATGCAAAGGAGTCGGTATCGGGTTATTTGGTCACGTGACTTTTAGTCAGGATTCTGACATTTTGCTGATTGGCTGAGACACGCCGCTCTCTGATTGGCTGCAGCCTTTGTTTACAACGTAGCACTGGAACCACAGTCTCTGGAGGAGTGGAACTAACTTATGTTTTCAGCGGTTACACCACAGCCAATCACAGAGCGTGGCCTGATAGCCAATAGAGGCCGACGTATCAGATGGACCAATCACAGCCAAGTTTTCAAAAACATGCTACCAGTCTCTTTGTATAAAGAGACTTAAGAGACTGTGGTACCAGTGCTCCCAATCTCAGTTACATGGAGTCAGTTGATGATGTGTGAACCCTTTTGAATCAGAGGATATAAAGGCTGTGTCAACTGAATCTGCCTCATTTGAGCCCCACACTGGCACGTTGTTAAGAGGTAAGCAGCATATCTTGTCAAAAATACATAGATTTTAAAAATATATACTAAATTAATCTTGAATAATTGTGTTGGACTTCATCCAGTTGTGTCTATTTTTCTGGTCACTGTGTGTTTGATGTCTTCAGTCAGTAATGTTGATTAAATGTCAGTTGTTCTGCTTCCTTCCAGGTTGAAGATGTTCCAGTTTGTCTGTGTCGTTGCTCTGTTGTGCGTCTGTCTTCGCCTCCCCTCGGCCCTTTCTGACAAGCTGCTGTGTCACTACAGCTCTATTGTAGAAAAGGAGAGGACACCTCTGATTGTCCCCACTGAGTGTCCTGCCAATAAGACGTGCTACAAGGCCTACGTTCGCTATGGGAAGCACACCATCATGAAGGGTGTGGGCTGTGTGGACAAAGACAAGTGTGGCAAGATTCATCATTACATGTGGCATGAAGTCCTTTATACAATTTTCTATGACTGCTGCGACTGGAAGTTCTGCAATTCCTACTCGGACCACCAGGACAAACCCCCCTTGTCCTCCTCCCTCTCCATCAACCAACCTGTGACTGTTCTGATACTCTGTCTGTTGTGTAGTTTCTTTCTTTGTGTCCATTTCTGTTGCACAACCTCTGACAGCTGATCTCAATCAGCATCCATGGACACTCTAAATACTCTGGACACCTCAGCCTCTTGGAGAAAGATTGGACTGTTTTTGTACTTTTATGTTCTGCCTGATTTGTGGACTCTACCACTGCTCCTTAGAACTTCAGTTCTCCTGATTTCACAGAACACATACCCACCTGGTATGACCTTGACAGCGTCTCCCAGAGGTTGTCCACTGGAGGATTGTCACTGTGGGCTGCTCCTGTCTGGAGATCACCAGCCTGACTGAAACTCTTCACCCTTTTTGTTTTCTGTCTCCTGTTTTATCTGCTCTGTACCTGCAGACACAGAGGCCTGTTGTCTTCTAAAGATGAACATTTGAGGCAACTCACTGATTTAAATACTTTAATGAACATTGTCATTTTAATAGACTTTTTTTTTTTCAAAAGTTCTTTAAATTCTTCAGTATTTCTGAAATAAAAAATGATTTTGATAAGCCTGGTGTGTTTGTTTTATTGTGTATTGACCTGTTCCATCTCTCCTCATCCCTTCTGACACAGTTCTAAAGTGTTTTTCTCCTTTTTCTGCTGCATCTTCATTACATCTTATATAACAGAACTTCAACATGATCATTATTTTACTGCCTCAGAACTTCATATTTCATGAATGACGGCTGCAACAAGGTGTTGAGCACTTTAAGGTATTATTACATTTAAAAACAGTGCAGCCACTATTTATTATTTAATTCATTCTCGATCTTTGTCATTTGATTTGTGGATTGTGTCACGTGGTGCTGATTATTTGTCCCATTGTATAGAAAAATATTCCGTTCATGGATTTTGGTTCCATATCTTTCCACTCCTTGAGTGACTCCACTACCTTTTTGTAAAAGCTTGTCTGTGATATGAGGAAGCTAAATCCAGTGTTCAACAAACTGGGGATCCATGAGCTCTAGATTGGGTCGTGTTTTTAAAATAGGTATCTGACATTTTTTTTTCAAGGGTGTTAACAAACTAAGCAAAGCTTGTTTAATGAGTCTGGATGGTGTGTGAGTCCAGAATGTCTTTACAGACTTCAACAATTTTTAGGAGAAATCAACCCTTTTATGTCCTATTAATTATGTAATTTTTTAATGTTAATGTACTGTCTTGCCACCATTTTTCTAGAAAATGGTGCAGTTTGGTCCCCCAGACCCCCAACTCAATATAGCTATCTTTCAAGCTCACCTCTCTTTTCAAAGAATTTGGTTAGCAGCTGCTTTCCCTCATTTAGTTTTCTTTCCCTGTCCTTTTTTCTCTTCTTTTTTGAAATCCGGACTTTGATTTTTGAGTAAAGACATATTTTATTTCAGCCTAAACACTTGGACTGCAGCTCGCGATTATTTTAGTAATCAATTCATCGGTCGATTATTTTTTAGATTGTTTTATTTTTTTTCTTTACTTACATGTGAGTTTTACCATTATTTCTTTGAGTTATTATTAAAAGGACTTTATCACACAACATCAACGTTTGAGCTTGTAACAAAGTTATGTTATATTGTCGTCAAAAACATACCTGGAGTAGTGTTTTGTTTTATTTTGTACATATACATCACCGACACACCACAAAGAGATTTCCATCAGGTTTAGATTCCTACAGCAACTATCTCAACCACTGACAACATATTACAGCAAGAGTCCACAAAAGACCTTTTAAAGACCTGACTAAAGTATAATATGTGATCTTTAAAAACAGATTCTCATGAAAAAAGAAACAAATTTTATTTTTTCTTGTGTAAAAACACAGCTTTGATGTGGTTTGACCAAAACAAATTGTCATTAAACTTAAATAAAACAGGGGTGAAGTGGAGGATTAAGAGTCACTATGTGTTCACAGGAAACAGTTATTTATTTCTATGTTTATTTATTTATGCTCATTGTTAGTTGGATTTATCTTTTCTGATGTGTTTAATTAGGTTCTTTTGTTTCATTCTCTAAAATTGTATTGTAGAATTACTGGATATTATTACTATTATTGTTGTTGCAAGTATTACTAATATATAAGTAAAGAAATAATTAAAAAAATATTACAATTTGTAATACATTTGACTCTTTTAGCACACAAATGTGCTGACAGCTGCAATAGCTTAATGCTAACTTTAACATTGAAAACGCCATAGACATGCTAACACGTTAGCATCGGTCCCGTTTTTAAATTATAAAATACATCTATCAACTGTTTCAGAAGACCATAACAGGTCAGATTAACATAAAAAGGTAAACATTACTCACAGACATATGCTCTTTGGGTTTTAGTGGGGAAAAAGTAAGATAAAGTGAAATAAAAAATGAATGAATCAACAAAGCAGCAGATTGAAGCACTGCTTCAAGCTGCGAATCATTGCTTCGATTGGTTCAAGGTTCAAAGCAAAGCTGCGCTGTAGAAACGGCTGATTTATATGGAAGACATGAAACATTTGCAGTAAAACAAGGTTATTTAACAACTAATCCATGACTAAATTAGTTGACAACTATTTTAATAATCGATTAAATTGATTAGTTGTTCCAGCTCTACTAAACACCTCCTCTTTCTGTGAGATCCCGTTTGGGATCTGTTTGTGTGGGGCAGCGTGCCGCCTGTGCGCTTGGACTAAACCATTGTACAACTGTGCAGGAGTGGAAGGGCCCTCAGAGATCTTTCAATATTATTGTTAGAGCAGAATTATGTTTCACAACATTTATACATTCATTCTAATTATATTCTATTACAACATGAATTGTGTGAACATTAATGACATGCAACACAAAAATGCTCTGGGCCCTAGGTACATAGTACCCTTTACCCCCCCATTCCGACACCCGTTTGTGAAATTGCCCTTATGTTCTAGACTTATTTTGACAAATGGACAGACTATTTTGCATGTGATAACTTATACAGTGAAATGATGCTAACCTGTTTTGGAGAGAACAACAATTTCAATTTATTTTTCAATTTATTTTCCTTTATATAGCGCCAAATCACAACAGAGTTGCCTCAAGGCGCTTCACACAGGTAAGGTCCAACCTTACCAACTCCCAGAGCAACAGTGGTAAGGAAAAACTCACTCTGAGGAAGAAACCTCAAGTAGACCGGACTCAAAGGGGTGACCCTCTGCTTGGGCCACGTTACAAACATAAATTACAGAACAATTCACAGACGAATATACAAGAGAATCAACAACATCCATTCATTTGGAAATTGTGCTAACTGTAGGCTACTTGTACTTAATCAAATTATAACGATGTATTGAGACATGGAATAAAGACATTTCCAGTTTTAAAAATGGGAAGTGTGTGAGTGAGAGAGACATTTCTATGGACATTTCCTTCATGTTGGCAGTTGAATGTGTGAAATTTAAAGTCCAGGAAACCAGCTGGTGTTGAACAATGTAAAATATTAAGTCCTTTTAGCTGCTTGTTTTCACTCAGCGTCGCCACAGCAGATCCAAGGTGGAACTGCATGTTGATTTGGCACAAGTTTTACACCGGATGTCCTTCCTGATGTAACTGCACATTACATGGAAAGATGTGGCAGAGGTGGTGTTTGAACCAGAAACCTTCCACACTGAATCCAAGCGCACTAAACACTTGGCCACCAACTCTGCCTCAACAATGTAAAATACATCTCTAAAAATTTAAAACATTAATGGATTTTGAACAAAATTTGTGAAGAAATGATCAATGGATCAGTGGGGAGTTTGTTAAAAACACAGAAATGCTAAATTCAGCAGATCAGTTGTGATGACACTAATATTCAGTTTTGATTCCTACATTGTTTTAGCTTCATTTGTTCCAGCGATGATTAAATTGTGTCATATTACAGTTAATGTGATCAGCTATTTGTTTCATATTTAAAAATATTCACATCATTGATAAGTTGGTTCCACTCCTCCAGCCAATGCAAAGGAGTCGGTATCGGGTTATTTGGTCACGTGACATTTCGTCAGGATTCTGACATTTTGCTGATTGGCTGAGACACGCCGCTCTCTGATTGGCTGCAGCCTTTGTTTACAACGTAGCACTGGAACCACAGTCTCTGGAGGAGTGGAACCAACTTACATTTTCGGCGGTTACACCACAGCCAATCACAGAGCGTGGCCTGATAGCCAATAGAGGCTGACGTATCAGATGGACCAATCACAGCCAAGTTTTCAAAAACATGCTACCAGTCTCTTTGTATAAAGAGACTTAAGAGACTGTGGTACCAGTGCTCCCAATCTCAGTTACATGGAGTCAGTTGATGATGCGTGAACCCTTTTGAATCAGAGGATATAAAGGCTGTGTCAACTGAATCTGCCTCATTTGAGCCCCACACTGGCACGTTGTTAAGAGGTAAGCAGCATATCTTGTCAAAATACATAGATTTTAAAAATATATACTAAATTAATCTTGAATAATTGTGTTGGACTTCATCCAGTTGTGTCTATTTTTCTGGTCACTGTGTGTTTGATGTCTTCAGTCAGTAATGTTGATTAAATGTCAGTTGTTCTGCTTCCTTCCAGGTTGAAGATGTTCCAGTTTGTCTGTGTCGTTGCTCTGTTGTGCGTCTGTCTTCGCCTCCCCTCGGCCCTTTCTGACAAGCTGCTGTGTCACTACAGCTCTATTGTAGAAAAGGAGAGGACACCTCTGATTGTCCCCACTGAGTGTCCTGCCAATAAGACGTGCTACAAGGCCTACGTTCGCTATGGGAAGCACACCATCATGAAGGGTGTGGGCTGTGTGGACAAAGACAAGTGTGGCAAGATTCATCATTACATGAGGCATGAAGTCCTTTATACAATTTTCTATGACTGCTGCGACTGGAAGTTTTGCAATTCCTACTCGGACCACCAGGACAAACCCCCCTTGTCCTCCTCCCTCTCCATCAACCAACCTGTGACTGTTCTGATACTCTGTCTGTTGTGTAGTTTCTTTCTTTGTGTCCATTTCTGTTGCACAACCTCTGACAGCTGATCTCAATCAGCATCCATGGACACTCTAAATACTCTGGACACCTCAGCCTCTTGGAGAAAGATTGGACTGTTTTTGTACTTTTATGTTCTGCCTGATTTGTGGACTCTACCACTGCTCCTTAGAACTTCAGTTCTCTTGATTTCACAGAACACATACCCACCTGGTACGACCTTGACAGCGTCTCCCAGAGGTTGTCCACTGGAGGATTGTCACTGTGGGCTGCTCCTGTCTGGAGATCACCAGCCTGACTGAAACTCTTCACCCTTTTTGTTTTCTGTCTCCTGTTTTATCTGCTCTGTACCTGCAGACACAGAGGCCTGTTGTCTTCTAAAGATGAACATTTGAGGCAACTCACTGATTTAAATACTTTAATGAACATTGTCATTTTAATAGACTTTTTTTTTCAAAAGTTCTTTAAATTCTTCAGTATTTCTGAAATAAAAATGATTTTGATAAGCCTGGTGTGTTTGTTTTATTGTGTATTGACCTGTTCCATCTCTCCTCATCCCTTCTGACACAGTTCTAAAGTGTTTTTCTCCTTTTTCTGCTGCATCTTCATTACATCTTATATAACAGAACTTCAACATGATCATTATTTTACTGCCTCAGAACTTCATATTTCATGAATGACGGCTGCAACAAGGTGTTGAGCACTTTAAGGTATTATTACATTTAAAAACAGTGCAGCCACTATTTATTATTTAATTCATTATAGATCTTTGTCATTTGATTTGTGGATTGTGTCACATGGTGCTGATTATTTGTCCCATTGTATAGAAAAATATTCCGTTCATGGATTTTGGTTCCATATCTTTCCACTCCTTGAGTGACTCCACTACCTTTTTGTAAAAGCTTGTCTGTGATATGAGGAAGCTAAATCCAGTGTTCAACAAACTGGGGATCCATGGGCTCTAGATTGGGTCGTGTTTTTAAAATAGGTATCTGACATTTTTTTTTCAAGGGTGTTAACAAACTAAGCAAAGCTTGTTTAATGAGTCTGGATGGTGTGTGAGTCCAGAATGTCTTTACAGACTTCAACAATTTTTAGGAGAAATCAACCCTTTTATGTCCTATTAATTATGTAATTTTTTAATGTTAATGTACTGTCTTGCCACCATTTTTCTAGAAAATGGTGCAGTTTGGTCCCCCAGACCCCCAACTCAATATAGCTATCTTTCAAGCTCACCTCTCTTTTCAAAGAATTTGGTTAGCAGCTGCTTTCCCTCATTTAGTTTTCTTTCCCTGTCCTTTTTTCTCTTCTTTTTTGAAATCCGGACTTTGATTTTTGAGTAAAGACATATTTTATTTCAGCCTAAACACTTGGACTGCAGCTCGCGATTATTTTAGTAATCAATTCATCGGTCGATTATTTTTTAGATTGTTTTATTTTTTTTCTTTACTTACATGTGAGTTTTGCCATTATTTCTTTAAGTGAGTTATTATTAAAAGGACTTTATCACACAACATCAACGTTTGAGCTTGTAATAAAGTTATGTTATATTGTCGTCAAAAACATACCTGGAGTAGTGTTTTGTTTTATTTTGTACATATACATCACCGACACACCACAAAGAGATTTCCATCAGGTTTAGATTCCTACAGCAACTATCTCAACCACTGACAACATATTACAGCAAGAGTCCACAAAAGACCTTTTAAAGACCTGACTAAAGTGTAATATGTGATCTTTAAAAACAGATTCTCATGAAAAAAGAAACAAATTTTATTTTTTTTTTTCTTGTGTAAAAACACAGCTTTGATGTGGTTTGACCAAAACAAATTGTCATTAAACTTAAATAAAACAGGGGTGAAGTGGAGGATTAAGAGTCACTATGTGTTCACAGGAAACAGTTATTTATTTCTATGTTTATTTATTTATGCTCATTGTTAGTTGGATTTATCTTTTCTGATGTGTTTAATTAGGTTCTTTTGTTTCATTCTCTAAAATTGTATTGTAGAATTACTGGATATTATTACTATTATTGTTGTTGCAAGTATTACTAATATATAAGTAAAGAAATAATTAAAAAAATATTACAATTTGTAATACATTTGACTCTTTTAGCACACAAATGTGCTGACAGCTGCAATAGCTTAATGCTAACTTTAACACTGAAAACGCCATAGACATGCTAACACGTTAGCATCGGTCCCGTTTTTAAATTATAAAATACATCTATCAACTGTTTCAGAAGACCATAACAGGTCAGATTAACATAAAAAGGTAAACATTACTCACAGACATATGCTCTTTGGGTTTTAGTGGGGAAAAAGTAAGATAAAGTGAAATAAAAAATGAATGAATCAACAAAGCAGCAGATTGAAGCACTGCTTCAAGCTGCGAATCATTGCTTCGATTGGTTCAAGGTTCAAAGCAAAGCTGCGCTGTAGAAACGGCTGATTTATATGGAAGACATGAAACATTTGCAGTAAAACAAGGTTATTTAACAACTAATCCATGACTAAATTAGTTGACAACTATTTTAATAATCGATTAAATTGATTAGTTGTTCCAGCTCTACTAAACACCTCCTCTTTCTGTGAGATCCCGTTTGGGATCTGTTTGTGTGGGGCAGCGTGCCGCCTGTGCGCTTGGACTAAACCATTGTACAACTGTGCAGGAGTGGAAGGGCCCTCAGAGATCTTTCAATATTATTGTTAGAGCAGAATTATGTTTCACAACATTTATACATTCATTCTAATTATATTCTATTACAACATGAATTGTGTGAACATTAATGACATGCAACACAAAAATGCTCTGGGCCCTAGGTACATAGTACCCTTTACCCCCCCATTCCGACACCCGTTTGTGAAATTGCCCTTATGTTCTAGACTTATTTTGACAAATGGACAGACTATTTTGCATGTGATAACTTATACAGTGAAATGATGCTAACCTGTTTTGGAGAGAACAACAATTTCAATTTATTTTTCAATTTATTTTCCTTTATATAGCGCCAAATCACAACAGAGTTGCCTCAAGGCGCTTCACACAGGTAAGGTCCAACCTTACCAACTCCCAGAGCAACAGTGGTAAGGAAAAACTCACTCTGAGGAAGAAACCTCAAGTAGACCAGACTCAAAGGGGTGACCCTCTGCTTGGGCCACGTTACAAACATAAATTACAGAACAATTCACAGACGAATATACAAGAGAATCAACAACATCCATTCATTTGGAAATTGTGCTAACTGTAGGCTACTTGTACTTAATCAAATTATAACGATGTATTGAGACATGGAATAAAGACATTTCCAGTTTTAAAAATGGGAAGTGTGTGAGTGAGAGAGACATTTCTATGGACATTTCCTTCATGTTGGCAGTTGAATGTGTGAAATTTAAAGTCCAGGAAACCAGCTGGTGTTGAACAATGTAAAATATTAAGTCCTTTTAGCTGCTTGTTTTCACTCAGCGTCGCCACAGCAGATCCAAGGTGGATCTGCATGTTGATTTGGCACAAGTTTTACACCGGATGTCCTTCCTGATGTAACTGCACATTACATGGAAAGATGTGGCAGAGGTGGTGTTTGAACCAGAAACCTTCCACACTGAATCCAAGCGCACTAAACACTTGGCCACCAACTCTGCCTCAACAATGTAAAATACATCTCTAAAAATTTAAAACATTAATGGATTTTGAACAAAATTTGTGAAGAAATGATCAATGGATCAGTGGGGAGTTTGTTAAAAACACAGAAATGCTAAATTCAGCAGATCAGTTGTGATGACACTAATATTCAGTTTTGATTCCTACATTGTTTTAGCTTCATTTGTTCCAGCGATGATTAAATTGTGTCATATTACAGTTAATGTGATCAGCTATTTGTTTCATATTTAAAAATATTCACATCATTGATAAGTTGGTTCCACTCCTCCAGCCAATGCAAAGGAGTCGGTATCGGGTTATTTGGTCACGTTACTTTTAGTCAGGATTCTGACATTTTGCTGATTGGCTGAGACACGCCGCTCTCTGATTGGCTGCAGCCTTTGTTTACAACGTAGCACTGGAACCACAGTCTCTGGAGGAGTGGAACCAACTTACATTTTCGGCGGTTACACCACAGCCAATCACAGAGCGTGGCCTGATAGCCAATAGAGGCCGATGTATCAGATGGACCAATCACAGCCAAGTTTTCAAAAACATGCTACCAGTCTCTTTGTATAAAGAGACTTAAGAGACTGTGGTACCAGTGCTCCCAATCTCAGTTACATGGAGTCAGTTGATGATGCGTGAACCCTTTTGAATCAGAGGATATAAAGGCTGTGTCAACTGAATCTGCCTCATTTGAGCCCCACACTGGCACGTTGTTAAGAGGTAAGCAGCATATCTGGTCAAAATACATAGATTTTAAAAATATATACTAAATTAATCTTGAATAATTGTGTTGGACTTCATCCAGTTGTGTCTATTTTTCTGGTCACTGTGTGTTTGATGTCTTCAGTCAGTAATGTTGATTAAATGTCAGTTGTTCTGCTTCCTTCCAGGTTGAAGATGTTCCAGTTTGTCTGTGTCGCTGCTCTGTTGTGCGTCTGTCTTCGCCTCCCCTCGGCCCTTTCTGACAAGCTGCTGTGTCACTACAGCTCTATTGTAGAAAAGGAGAGGACACCTCTGATTGTCCCCACTGAGTGTCCTGCCAATAAGACGTGCTACAAGGCCTACGTTCGCTATGGGAAGCACACCATCATGAAGGGTGTGGGCTGTGTGGACAAAGACAAGTGTGGCAAGATTCATCATTACATGTGGCATGAAGTCCTTTATACAATTTTCTATGACTGCTGCAACTGGAAGTTCTGCAATTCCTACTCGGACCACCAGGACAAACCCCCCTTGTCCTCCTCCCTCTCCATCAACCAACCTGTGACTGTTCTGATACTCTGTCTGTTGTGTAGTTTCTTTCTTTGTGTCCATTTCTGTTGCACAACCTCTGACAGCTGATCTCAATCAGCATCCATGGACACTCTAAATACTCTGGACACCTCAGCCTCTTGGAGAAAGATTGGACTGTTTTTGTACTTTTATGTTCTGCCTGATTTGTGGACTCTACCACTGCTCCTTAGAACTTCAGTTCTCCTGATTTCACAGAACACATACCCACCTGGTACGACCTTGACAGCGTCTCCCAGAGGTTGTCCACTGGAGGATTGTCACTGTGGGCTGCTCCTGTCTGGAGATCACCAGCCTGACTGAAACTCTTCACCCTTTTTGTTTTCTGTCTCCTGTTTTATCTGCTCTGTACCTGCAGACACAGAGGCCTGTTGTCTTCTAAAGATGAACATTTGAGGCAACTCACTGATTTAAATACTTTAATGAACATTGTCATTTTAATAGACTTTTTTTTTCAAAAGTTCTTTAAAATACTTCAGTATTTCTGAAATAAAAAATGATTTTGATAAGCCTGGTGTGTTTGTTTTATTGTGTATTGACCTGTTCCATCTCTCCTCATCCCTTCTGACACAGTTCTAAAGTGTTTTTCTCCTTTTTCTGCTGCATCTTCATTACATCTTATATAACAGAACTTCAACATGATCATTATTTTACTGCCTCAGAACTTCATATTTCATGAATGACGGCTGCAACAAGGTGTTGAGCAGTTTAAGGTATTATTACATTTAAAAACAGTGCAGCCACTATTTATTATTTAATTCATTATAGATCTTTGTCATTTGATTTGTGGATTGTGTCACGTGGTGCTGATTATTTGTCCCATTGTATAGAAAAATATTCCGTTCATGGATTTTGGTTTCATATCTTTCCACTCCTTGAGTGACTCCACTACCTTTTTGTAAAAGCTTGTCTGTGATATGAGGAAGCTAAATCCAGTGTTCAACAAACTGGGGATCCATGGGCTCTAGATTGGGTCGTGTTTTTAAAATAGGTATCTGACATTTTTTTTCAAGGGTGTTAACAAACTAAGCAAAGCTTGTTTAATGAGTCTGGATGGTGTGTGAGTCCAGAATGTCTTTACAGACTTCAACAATTTTTAGGAGAAATCAACCCTTTTATGTCCTATTAATTATGTAATTTTTTAATGTTAATGTACTGTCTTGCCACCATTTTTCTAGAAAATGGTGCAGTTTGGTCCCCCAGACCCCCCAACTCAATATAACTAGCTTTCAAGCTCACCTCTCTTTTCAAAGAATTTGGTTAGCAGCTGCTTTTGTTGTGTGGCTGGGGGGGCCTGGCTGCCTTTTGTTTCTGTTTTCTGTCCTGTCTTTTGTTTTTCCTTCCAGGTGGCTTGCATTTGGGACTGAGTGGCTGTGTAGCTGAGTTTATCAGGACCTCACCCTGATCACCTGAGGCTGATCACCTGCGGCTCGTCAGGACTCACAGCTGTGGTGCATCTACAATGGATTGGAACATGGTGGCATTTAAGACTGGAGTACACAGTGTGTATTTGCCAAAGACTCGACCTTGTGACCAGACGGGTGAGATCGTCGTCTCGGGAGCCATCTCATCATCAGTGGATGCAGAGAACGTCCAGGTTTGATGCATGGTCTGTGAAAGAGGAGGGGGTGAGGTCTCACGCTCGTCAGCACACTTCCTGAGGTACGTTAGATTTTGTGACTAACATTTATACAGTCAGTAAATGTGGTGTCCCTCACACCTTATTATATTGAGCTGTATGTTGGTCGTTTAAATCAGCTTCCACTGCAGTGGAGTTTTGTGAACAGGGTGTTCTATGCCTGCAGGGTGGGAAGCTGATTTGCAATTAAGCCAGGAAGTGTTTGCTGTTTGTACACCTTTGAGTGGTCTCTCTGTGTGTTGAGTGTGGACTCACATAATGATTCCTTCTTTCACAGACTCGGTTTGTCGCGGCCAGCTGGGGGGTGTCGGCGGGGTCCTTGGGTCCGAACTGGTTCTGGCTCCGGACCGTTTTGTGCTGCTGGGAGCACACCGCAAATCCGCCACGCCAGACTGCGCACTTATTTGTTTGTATTTTTTCACATCACTGTTATGTTTATTAAACTCTGTTATCCTTTGTACCGTGCTCTGCTTATTTTATACTGGGTCCTTCAAACGCTGGTCGGTTCTCCGGGCTGCGTCCGACACATAACAGCTTTCCCTCATTTAGTTTTCTTTCCCTGTCCTTTTTTCTCATTTTTTGGAAAACCGGACTTTGATTTTTTAGTAAAGACATATGTTATTTCAGCCTAAACACTTGGACTGCAGCTCGCGATTATTTTAGTAATCAATTCATCGGTCAATTATTTTTTAGATTAATCGTTTTGGGGTTTTTTTCTTTACTTACATGTGAGTTTTGCCATTATTTCTTTAAGTGAGTTATTATTAAAAGGCCTTTATCACACAACATCAACGTTTGAGCTTGTAATAACGTTATGTTATATTGTCATCAAAAACATACCTGGAGTAGTGTTTTGTTTTATTTTGTACATATACATCACCGACACACCACAAAGAGATTTCCATCAGGTTTAGATTCCTACAGCAACTATCTCAACCACTGACAACATATTACAGCAAGAGTCCACAAAAGACCTTTTAAAGACCTGACTAAAGTGTAATATGTGATCTTTAAAAACAGATTCTCATGAAAAAAGAAACAAATTTTATTTCTTCTTGTGTAAAAACACAGCTTTGATGTGGTTTGACCAAAACTAATTGTCATTAAACTTAAATAAAACAGGGGTGAAGTGGAGGATTAAGAGTCACTATGTGTTCACAGGAAACAGTTATTTATTTCTATGTTTATTTATTTATGCTCATTGTTAGTTGGATTTATCTTTTCTGATGTGTTTAATTAGGTTCTTTTGTTTCATTCTCTAAAATTGTATTGTAGCATTACTGGTTATTATTACTATTATTGTTGTTGCTATTATTACTAATATATAAATAAAGAAATAATTAAAAAAATATTACAATTAGTAATACATTTGACTCTTTTAGCACACAAATGTGCTGACAGCTGCAACAGCTTAATGCTAACTTTAACATTGAAAACTCCATAGACATGCTAACATGTTAGCATTGGTCCCGTTTTTAAATTATAAAATACATCTATCAACTGTTTCAGAAGACCATAACAGGTCAGATTAACATAAAAAGGTAAACATTACTCACAGACATATGCTCTTTGGGTTTTAGTGGGCCAAAATTAAGATAAAGTGAAATAAAAAAATGAATGAATCAACAAAGCAGCAGATTGAAGCACTGCTTCAAGCTGCGAATCATTGCTTCAATTGGTTCAAGGTTCAAAGCAAAGCTGCGCTGTAGAAACAGTTGATTTATATGGAAGAAACGAAAAATTTGCAGTAAAACAAGGTTATTTAACAACTAATCCAGGATCTCTTGCTTGCCTCTACTGGTGGTTGGCTCTCACTGCAGTATTGTATCACTTCCTGTTCGGGAGCACAGCGGTGTTTTGCTGCATCTGTTAGCTGTTTAATCTGCGCAGTTAGATTGCTCTAGTTACCTAGATAACGATTTGCTTCACATTGTAATCTTCACGTGCCTTAACTAAAGCACTCCCTCTGCTGAATCACCTCTAAATTATTTACACATTATTCACTTTGTGTGTTTTTAGGAATCCGCTAGCTTAACGCAGCTACTAGCTCTTAGCCGGTTTAGCATGGTGGCTTCTCCTGTCTCTCCCGCACTTTTCTGCTTTGGGTGTGAAATGTTTAGTTATTCCTCAGTCCCCTTTAGCAGTAATGGTACTTGTAATAAGTGTAGCTTATTCGTAGCTTTGGAGGCCAGGCTGGGCGAATTGGAGACTCGGCTCCGCACCGTGGAAAATTCTACAGCTAGCCAGGCCCCTGTAGTCGGTGCGGACCAAGGTAGCTAGCCGCCGTTAGTTTCCCTCTGGCAGATCCCGAGCAGCCGGGAAAGCAGGCCGACTGGGTGACTGTGAGGAGGAAGCGTAGCCCTAAACAGAAGCCCCGTGTACACCGCCAACCCGTTCACATTTCTAACCGTTTTTCCCCACTCGGCGACACACCCGCCAAGGATCAAACTCTGGTTATTGGCGACTCTGTTTTGAGAAATGTGAAGTTAGCGACACCAGCAACCATAGTCAATTGTCTTCCGGGGGCCAGAGCAGGCGACATTGAAGGAAATTTGAAACTGCTGGCTAAGGCTAAGCGTAAATTTGGTAAGATTGTAATTCACGTCGGCAGTAATGACACCCGGTTACGCCAATCGGAGGTCACTAAAATTAACATTGAATCGGTGTGTAACTTTGCAAAAATAATGTCGGACTCTGTAGTTTTCTCTGGGCCCCTCCCCAATCGGACTGGGAGTGACATGTTTAGCCGCATGTTCTCCTTGAATTGCTGGCTGTCTGAGTGGTGTCCAAAAAATGAGGTGGGCTTCATAGATAATTGGCAAAGCTTCTGGGGAAAACCTGGTCTTGTTAGGAGAGACGGCATCCATCCCACTTTGGATGGAGCAGCTCTCATTTCTAGAAATCTGGCCAATTTTCTTAAATCCTCCAAACCGTGACTATCCAGGGTTGGGACCAGGAAGCAGAGTTGTAGTCTTACACACCTCTCTGCAGCTTCTCTCCCCCTGCCATCCCCTCATTACCCCATCCCCGTAGAGACGGTGCCTGCTCCCAGACCACCAATAACCAGCAAAAATCTATTTAAGCATAAAAATTCAAAAAGAAAAAATAATATAGCACCTTCAACTGCACCACAGACTAAAACAGTTAAATGTAGTCTATTAAACATTAGGTCTCTCTCTTCTAAGTCCCTGTTAGTAAATGATATAATAATTGATCAACATATTGATTTATTCTGCCTTACAGAAACCTGGTTACAGCAGGATGAATATGTTAGTTTAAATGAGTCAACACCCCCGAGTCACACTAACTGCCAGAATGCTCGTAGCACGGGCCGGGGCGGAGGATTAGCAGCAATCTTCCATTCCAGCTTATTAATTAATCAAAAACCCAGACAGAGCTTTAATTCATCTGAAAGCTTGACTCTTAGTCTTGTCCATCCAAATTGGAAGTCCCAAAAACCAGTTTTATTTGTTATTATCTGTCGTCCACCTGGTCGTTACTGTGAGTTTCTCTGTGAATTTTCAGACCTTTTGTCTGACTTAGTGCTTAGCTCAGATAAGATAATTATAGTGGGCGATTTTAACATCCACACAGATGCTGAGAATGACAGCCTCAACACTGCATTTAATCTATTATTAGACTCAATTGGCTTTGCTCAAAATGTAAATGAGTCCACCCACCACTTTAATCATATCTTAGATCTTGTTCTGACTTATGGTATGGAAACTGAAGACTTAACAGTATTCCCTGAAAACTCCCTTCTGTCTGATCATTTCTTAATAACATTTACATTTACTCTGATGGACTACCCAGCAGTGGGGAATAAGTTTCATTACACTAGAAGTCTTTCAGAAAGCGCTGTAACTAGGTTTAAGGATATGATTCCTTCTTTATGTTCCCTAATGCCATATACCAACACAGTGCAGAGTAGCTACCTAAACTCTGTAAGTGAGATAGAGTATCTCGTCAGTAGTTTTACATCCTCATTGAAGACAACTTTGGATGCTGTAGCTCCTCTGAAAAAGAGAGCTTTAAATCAGAAGTGCCTGACTCCGTGGTATAACTCACAAACTCACAGCTTAAAGCAGATAACCCGTAAGTTGGAGAGGAAATGGCATCTCACTAATTTAGAAGATCTTCACTTAGCCTGGAAAAAGAGTCTGTTGCTCTATAAAAAAAGCCCTCCGTAAAGCTAGGAAATCTTACTACTCATGACTAATTGAAGAAAATAAGAACAACCCCAGGTTTCTTTTCAGCACTGTAGCCAGGCTGACAAAGAGTCAGAGCTCTATTGAGCCGAGTATTCCTTTAACTTTAACTAGTAATGACTTCATGACTTTCTTTGCTAATAAAATTTTAACTATTAGAGAAAAAATTACTCATAACCATCCCAAAGACGTATCGTTATCTTTGGCTGCTTTCAGTGATGCCGGTATTTGGTTAGACTCTTTCTCTCAGATTGTTCTGTCTGAGTTATTTTCATTAGTTACTTCATCCAAACCATCAACATGTCTATTAGACCCCATTCCTACCAGGCTGCTCAAGGAAGCCCTACCATTATTTAATGCTTCGATCTTAAATATGATCAATCTATCTTTGTTAGTTGGCTATGTACCACAGGCTTTTAAGGTGGCAGTAATTAAACCATTACTTAAAAAGCCATCACTTGACCCAGCTATCTTAGCTAATTATAGGCCAATCTCCAACCTTCCTTTTCTCTCAAAATTCTTGAAAGGGTAGTTGTAAAACAGCTAACTGATCATCTGCAGAGGAATGGTCTATTTGAAGAGTTTCAGTCAGGTTTTAGAATTCATCATAGTACAGAAACAGCATTAGTGAAGGTTACAAATGATCTTCTTATGGCCTCAGACAGTGGACTCATCTCTGTGCTTGTTCTGTTAGACCTCAGTGCTGCTTTTGATACTGTTGACCATAAAATTTTATTACAGAGATTAGAGCATGCCATAGGTATTAAAGGCACTGCGCTGCGGTGGTTTGAATCAAATTATCTAATAGATTACAATTTGTTCATGTAAATGGGGAATCTTCTTCACAGACTAAGGTTAATTATGGAGTTCCACAAGGTTCTGTGCTAGGACCAATTTTATTCACTTTATACATGCTTCCCTTAGGCAGTATTATTAGACGGCATTGCTTAAATTTTCATTGTTACGCAGATGATACCCAGCTTTATCTATCCATGAAGCCAGAGGACACACACCAATTAGCTAAACTGCAGGATTGTCTTACAGACATAAAGATGGATGACCTCTAATTTCCTGCTTTTAAACTCAGATAAAGCTGAAGTTATTGTACTTGGCCCCACAAATCTTAGAAACATGGTGTCTAACCAGATCCTTACTCTGGATGGCATTACCCTGACCTCTAGTAATACTGTGAGAAATCTTGGAGTCATTTTTGATCAGGATATGTCATTCAAAGCGCATATTAAACAAATATGTAGGACTGCTTTTTTGCATTTACGCAATATCTCTAAAATTAGAAAGGTCTTGTCTCAGAGTGATGCTGAAAAACTAATTCATGCATTTATTTCCTCTAGGCTGGACTATTGTAATTCATTATTATCAGGTTGTCCTAAAAGTTCCCTGAAAAGCCTTCAGTTAATTCAAAATGCTGCAGCTAGAGTACTAACGGGGACTAGAAGGAGAGAGCATATCTCACCCATATTGGCCTCTCTTCATTGGCTTCCTGTTAATTCTAGAATAGAATTTAAAATTCTTCTTCTTATAAGGTTTTGAATAATCAGGTCCCATCTTATCTTAGGGACCTCATAGTACCATATCACCCCAATAGAGCGCTTTGCTCTCAGACTGCAGGCTTACTTGTAGTTCCTAGGGTTTGTAAGAGTAGAATGGGAGGCAGAGCCTTCAGCTTTCAGGCTCCTCTCCTGTGGAACCAGCTCCCAATTCGGATCAGGGAGACAGACACCCTCTCTACTTTTAAGATAAGGCTTAAAACTTTCCTTTTTGCTAAAGCTTATAGTTAGGGCTGGACCAGGTGACCCTGAACCATCCCTTAGTTATGCTGCTATAGACTTAGACTGCTGGGGGGTTCCCATGATGCACTGAGTGTTTCTTTCTCTTTTTGCTCTGTATGCACCACTCTGCATTTAATCATTAGTGATTGATCTCTGCTCCCCTCCACAGCATGTCTTTTTCTTGGTTCTCTCCCTCAGCCCCAACCAGTCCCAGCAGAAGACTGCCCCTCCCTGAGCCTGGTTCTGCTGGAGGTTTCTTCCTGTTAAAAGGGAGTTTTTCCTTCCCACTGTCGCCAAGTACTTGCTCACAGGGGGTCGTTTTGTCCGTTGGGGTTTTACATAATTATTGTATGGCCTTGCCTTACAATATAAAGCGCCTTGGGGCAACTGTTTGTTGTGATTTGGCGCTATATAAATAAAATTGATAAATTGATGATGAACTGATGACTAAATTAGTTGACAACTATTTTAATAATCGATTAAATTGATTAGTTGTTCCAGCTCTATTAAACACCTCCTCTTTCTGTGAGATCCCGTTTGGGATCTGTTTGTGTGGGGCAGCGTGCCGCCTGTGGGCTTGGACTAAACCATTGTACAACTGTGCAGGAGTGGAAGGGCCCTCAGAGATCTTTCAATATTATTGTTAGAGCAGAATTATGTTTCACAACATTTATACATTCATTCTAATTATATTCTTTTACAACATGAATTGTGTGAACATTAATGACATGCAACACAAAAATGTATTTAATGCCAGTTTTTTGTGCCCCCCCATGCTCTGGGCCCTAGGTACATAGTACCCTTTACCCCCCCCCCCGTTCCGACACCCCTGTTTGTGAAATTGCCCTTATGTTCTAGACTTATTTTGAGAAATGGACAGACTGTTTTGCATGTGATAACTTATACAGTGAAATGATGCTAACCTGTTTTGGAGAGAACAACAATTTCAATTTATTTTTCAATTTATTTTCCTTTATATAGCGCCAAATCACAAAGAGTTGCCTCAAGGCGCTTCACACAGGTAAGGTCCAACCTTACCAACTCCCAGAGCAACAGTGGTAAGGAAAAACTCACTCTGAGGAAGAAACCTCAAGCAGACCAGACTCAAAGGGGTGACCCTCTGCTTGGGCCACGTTACAAACATAAATTACAGAACAATTCACGGACGAATATACAAGAGAATCAACAACATCCATTCATTTGGAAATTGTGCTAACTGTAGGCTACTTGTACTTATCCAAATTGTAACAATGTATTGAGACATGGAATAAAGACATTTCCAGTTTTAAAAATGGGAAGTGTGTGACTGAGAGAGACATTTCTATGGACATTTCCTTCATGTTGACAGTTGAATGTGTGAAATTTAAAGTCCAGGAAACCAGCTGGTGTTGAACAATATAAAATATTAAGTCCTTTTAGCTGCTTGTTTTCACTCAGCGTCGCCACAGCAGATCCAAGGTGGATCTGCATGTTGATTTGGCACAAGTTTTACACCGGCTGTCGTTCCTGATGTAACTGCACATTACATGGAAAGATGTGGCAGAGCTGGTGTTTGAACCAGAAACCTTCCACACTGAATCCAAGCGCACTAAACACTTGGCCACCAACTCTGCGTAAAAAGTAAGTCCCTTCGGCTGCTCCCTTTTTTGCACTTGGGGTCGCAACAGCAAATCCAAGGTGGATCTGCATGTTGAATTGGCACAAGTTTTACGCTGGATGCCCTTCCTGACGCAACTCTGCATTTCATGGAGAAATGTGGCAGGGGTGGGATTTGAACCCAGAACCTTCTGAACTGAAACCAAGCGCATTAACCACTTGACCACCACCCCTAACAATGTAAAATACATCTCTAAAAATTTAAAACATTAATGGATTTTGAACAAAATTTGTGAAGAAATGATCAATGGATCAGTGGGGAGTTTGTTAAAAACACAGAAATGCTAAATTCAGCAGATCAGTTGTGATGACACTAATATTCAGTTTTGATTCCTACATTGTTTTAGCTTCATTTGTTCCAGCGATGATTAAATTGTGTCATATTACAGTTAATGTGATCAGCTATTTGTTTCATATTTAAAAATATTCACATCATTGATAAGTTGGTTCCACTCCTCCAGCCAATGCAAAGGAGTCGGTATCGGGTTATTTGGTCACGTGACTTTTAGTCAGGATTCTGACATTTTGCTGATTGGCTGAGACACGCCGCTCTCTGATTGGCTGCAGCCTTTGTTTACAACGTAGCACTGGAACCACCGTCTCTGGAGGAGTGGAACCAACTTACATTTTCGGCGGTTACACCACAGCCAATCACAGAGCCTGATAGCCAATAGAGGCCGACGTATCAGATGGACCAATCACAGCCAAGTTTTCAAAAACATGCTACCAGTCTCTTTGTATAAAGAGACTTAAGAGACTGTGGTACCAGTGCTCCCAATCTCAGTTACATGGAGTCAGTTGATGATGCGTGAACCCTTTTGAATCAGAGGATATAAAGGCTGTGTCAACTGAATCTGCCTCATTTGAGCCCCACACTGGCACGTTGTTAAGAGGTAAGCAGCATATCTTGTCAAAAATATAGATTTTAAAAATATATACTAAATTAATCTTGAATAATTGTGTTGGACTTCATCCAGTTGTGTCTATTTTTCTGGTCACTGTATGTTTGATGTCTTCAGTCAGTAATGTTGATTAAATGTCAGTTGTTCTGCTTCCTTCCAGGTTGAAGATGTTCCAGTTTGTCTGTGTCGTTGCTCTGTTGTGCGTCTGTCTTCGCCTCCCCTCGGCCCTTTCTGACAAGCTGCTGTGTCACTACAGCTCTATTGTAGAAAAGGAGAGGACACCTCTGATTGTCCCCACTGAGTGTCCTGCCAATAAGACGTGCTACAAGGCCTACGTTCGCTATGGGAAGCACACCATCATGAAGGGTGTGGGCTGTGTGGACAAAGACAAGTGTGGCAAGATTCATCATTACATGAGGCATGAAGTCCTTTATACAATTTTCTATGACTGCTGCGACTGGAAGTTCTGCAATTCCTACTCGGACCACCAGGACAAACCCCCCTTGTCCTCCTCCCTCTCCATCAACCAACCTGTGACTGTTCTGATACTCTGTCTGTTGTGTAGTTTCTTTCTTTGTGTCCATTTCTGTTGCACAACCTCTGACAGCTGATCTCAATCAGCATCCATGGACACTCTAAATACTCTGGACACCTCAGCCTCTTGGAGAAAGATTGGACTGTTTTTGTACTTTTATGTTCTGCCTGATTTGTGGACTCTACCACTGCTCCTTAGAACTTCAGTTCTCCTGATTTCACAGAACACATACCCACCTGGTACGACCTTGACAGCGTCTCCCAGAGGTTGTCCACTGGAGGATTGTCACTGTGGGCTGCTCCTGTCTGGAGATCACCAGCCTGACTGAAACTCTTCACCCTTTTTGTTTTCTGTCTCCTGTTTTATCTGCTCTGTACCTGCAGACACAGAGGCCTGTTGTCTTCTAAAGATGAACATTTGAGGCAACTCACTGATTTAAATACTTTAATGAACATTGTCATTTTAATAGACTTTTTTTTTAAAAAGTTCTTTAAATTCTTCAGTATTTCTGAAATAAAAAATGATTTTGATAAGCCTGGTGTGTTTGTTTTATTGTGTATTGACCTGTTCCATCTCTCCTCATCCCTTCTGACACAGTTCTAAAGTGTTTTTCTCCTTTTTCTGCTGCATCTTCATTACATCTTATATAACAGAACTTCAACATGATCATTATTTTACTGCCTCAGAACTTCATATTTCATGAATGACGGCTGCAACAAGGTGTTGAGCACTTTAAGGTATTATTACATTTAAAAACAGTGCAGCCACTATTTATTATTTAATTCATTCTCGATCTTTGTCATTTGATTTGTGGATTGTGTCACGTGGTGCTGATTATTTGTCCCATTGTATAGAAAAATATTCCGTTCATGGATTTTGGTTCCATATCTTTCCACTCCTTGAGTGACTCCACTACCTTTTTGTAAAAGCTTGTCTGTGATATGAGGAAGCTAAATCCAGTGTTCAACAAACTGGGGATCCATGAGCTCTAGATTGGGTCGTGTTTTTAAAATAGGTATCTGACATTTTTTTTTCAAGGGTGTTAACAAACTAAGCAAAGCTTGTTTAATGAGTCTGGATGGTGTGTGAGTCCAGAATGTCTTTACAGACTTCAACAATTTTTAGGAGAAATCAACCCTTTTATGTCCTATTAATTATGTAATTTTTTAATGTTAATGTACTGTCTTGCCACCATTTTTCTAGAAAATGGTGCAGTTTGGTCCCCCAGACCCCCAACTCAATATAACTATCTTTCAAGCTCACCTCTCTTTTCAAAGAATTTGGTTAGCAGCTGCTTTCCCTCATTTAGTTTTCTTTCCCTGTCCTTTTTTCTCTTCTTTTTTGAAATCCGGACTTTGATTTTTGAGTAAAGACATATTTTATTTCAGCCTAAACACTTGGACTGCAGCTCGCGATTATTTTAGTAATCAATTCATCGGTCGATTATTTTTTAGATTGTTTTATTTTTTTTCTTTACTTACATGTGAGTTTTACCATTATTTCTTTGAGTTATTATTAAAAGGACTTTATCACACAACATCAACGTTTGAGCTTGTAATAAAGTTATGTTATATTGTCGTCAAAAACATACCTGGAGTAGTGTTTTGTTTTATTTTGTACATATACATCACCGACACACCACAAAGAGATTTCCATCAGGTTTAGATTCCTACAGCAACTATCTCAACCACTGACAACATATTACAGCAAGAGTCCACAAAAGACCTTTTAAAGACCTGACTAAAGTATAATATGTGATCTTTAAAAACAGATTCTCATGAAAAAAGAAACAAATTTTATTTTTTCTTGTGTAAAAACACAGCTTTGATGTGGTTTGACCAAAACAAATTGTCATTAAACTTAAATAAAACAGGGGTGAAGTGGAGGATTAAGAGTCACTATGTGTTCACAGGAAACAGTTATTTATTTCTATGTTTATTTATTTATGCTCATTGTTAGTTGGATTTATCTTTTCTGATGTGTTTAATTAGGTTCTTTTGTTTCATTCTCTAAAATTGTATTGTAGAATTACTGGATATTATTACTATTATTG
This sequence comes from Thalassophryne amazonica, assembly GCF_902500255.1. Taxonomy (NCBI): domain Eukaryota; kingdom Metazoa; phylum Chordata; class Actinopteri; order Batrachoidiformes; family Batrachoididae; genus Thalassophryne; species Thalassophryne amazonica. The sequence goes on from NC_047109.1 coordinate 13,842,588, forward strand.
TTGTTGCAAGTATTACTAATATATAAGTAAAGAAATAATTAAAAAAATATTACAATTTGTAATACATTTGACTCTTTTAGCACACAAATGTGCTGACAGCTGCAATAGCTTAATGCTAACTTTAACATTGAAAACGCCATAGACATGCTAACACGTTAGCATCGGTCCCGTTTTTAAATTATAAAATACATCTATCAACTGTTTCAGAAGACCATAACAGGTCAGATTAACATAAAAAGGTAAACATTACTCACAGACATATGCTCTTTGGGTTTTAGTGGGGAAAAAGTAAGATAAAGTGAAATAAAAAATGAATGAATCAACAAAGCAGCAGATTGAAGCACTGCTTCAAGCTGCGAATCATTGCTTCGATTGGTTCAAGGTTCAAAGCAAAGCTGCGCTGTAGAAACGGCTGATTTATATGGAAGACATGAAACATTTGCAGTAAAACAAGGTTATTTAACAACTAATCCATGACTAAATTAGTTGACAACTATTTTAATAATCGATTAAATTGATTAGTTGTTCCAGCTCTACTAAACACCTCCTCTTTCTGTGAGATCCCGTTTGGGATCTGTTTGTGTGGGGCAGCGTGCCGCCTGTGCGCTTGGACTAAACCATTGTACAACTGTGCAGGAGTGGAAGGGCCCTCAGAGATCTTTCAATATTATTGTTAGAGCAGAATTATGTTTCACAACATTTATACATTCATTCTAATTATATTCTATTACAACATGAATTGTGTGAACATTAATGACATGCAACACAAAAATGCTCTGGGCCCTAGGTACATAGTACCCTTTACCCCCCCATTCCGACACCCGTTTGTGAAATTGCCCTTATGTTCTAGACTTATTTTGACAAATGGACAGACTATTTTGCATGTGATAACTTATACAGTGAAATGATGCTAACCTGTTTTGGAGAGAACAACAATTTCAATTTATTTTTCAATTTATTTTCCTTTATATAGCGCCAAATCACAACAGAGTTGCCTCAAGGCGCTTCACACAGGTAAGGTCCAACCTTACCAACTCCCAGAGCAACAGTGGTAAGGAAAAACTCACTCTGAGGAAGAAACCTCAAGTAGACCAGACTCAAAGGGGTGACCCTCTGCTTGGGCCACGTTACAAACATAAATTACAGAACAATTCACAGACGAATATACAAGAGAATCAACAACATCCATTCATTTGGAAATTGTGCTAACTGTAGGCTACTTGTACTTAATCAAATTATAACGATGTATTGAGACATGGAATAAAGACATTTCCAGTTTTAAAAATGGGAAGTGTGTGAGTGAGAGAGACATTTCTATGGACATTTCCTTCATGTTGGCAGTTGAATGTGTGAAATTTAAAGTCCAGGAAACCAGCTGGTGTTGAACAATGTAAAATATTAAGTCCTTTTAGCTGCTTGTTTTCACTCAGCGTCGCCACAGCAGATCCAAGGTGGATCTGCATGTTGATTTGGCACAAGTTTTACACCGGATGTCCTTCCTGATGTAACTGCACATTACATGGAAAGATGTGGCAGAGGTGGTGTTTGAACCAGAAACCTTCCACACTGAATCCAAGCGCACTAAACACTTGGCCACCAACTCTGCCTCAACAATGTAAAATACATCTCTAAAAATTTAAACATTAATGGATTTTGAACAAAATTTGTGAAGAAATGATCAATGGATCAGTGGGGAGTTTGTTAAAAACACAGAAATGCTAAATTCAGCAGATCAGTTGTGATGACACTAATATTCAGTTTTGATTCCTACATTGTTTTAGCTTCATTTGTTCCAGCGATGATTAAATTGTGTCATATTACAGTTAATGTGATCAGCTATTTGTTTCATATTTAAAAATATTCACATCATTGATAAGTTGGTTCCACTCCTCCAGCCAATGCAAAGGAGTCGGTATCGGGTTATTTGGTCACGTGACATTTCGTCAGGATTCTGACATTTTGCTGATTGGCTGAGACACGCCGCTCTCTGATTGGCTGCAGCCTTTGTTTACAACGTAGCACTGGAACCACAGTCTCTGGAGGAGTGGAACCAACTTACATTTTCGGCGGTTACACCACAGCCAATCACAGAGCGTGGCCTGATAGCCAATAGAGGCTGACGTATCAGATGGACCAATCACAGCCAAGTTTTCAAAAACATGCTACCAGTCTCTTTGTATAAAGAGACTTAAGAGACTGTGGTACCAGTGCTCCCAATCTCAGTTACATGGAGTCAGTTGATGATGCGTGAGCCCTTTTGAATCAGAGGATATAAAGGCTGTGTCAACTGAATCTGCCTCATTTGAGCCCCACACTGGCACGTTGTTAAGAGGTAAGCAGCATATCTGGTCAAAATACATAGATTTTAAAAATATATACTAAATTAATCTTGAATAATTGTGTTGGACTTCATCCAGTTGTGTCTATTTTTCTGGTCACTGTGTGTTTGATGTCTTCAGTCAGTAATGTTGATTAAATGTCAGTTGTTCTGCTTCCTTCCAGGTTGAAGATGTTCCAGTTTGTCTGTGTCGTTGCTCTGTTGTGCGTCTGTCTTCGCCTCCCCTCGGCCCTTTCTGACAAGCTGCTGTGTCACTACAGCTCTATTGTAGAAAAGGAGAGGACACCTCTGATTGTCCCCACTGAGTGTCCTGCCAATAAGACGTGCTACAAGGCCTACGTTCGCTATGGGAAGCACACCATCATGAAGGGTGTGGGCTGTGTGGACAAAGACAAGTGTGGCAAGATTCATCATTACATGTGGCATGAAGTCCTTTATACAATTTTCTATGACTGCTGCGACTGGAAGTTCTGCAATTCCTACTCGGACCACCAGGACAAACCCCCCTTGTCCTCCTCCCTCTCCATCAACCAACCTGTGACTGTTCTGATACTCTGTCTGTTGTGTAGTTTCTTTCTTTGTGTCCATTTCTGTTGCACAACCTCTGACAGCTGATCTCAATCAGCATCCATGGACACTCTAAATACTCTGGACACCTCAGCCTCTTGGAGAAAGATTGGACTGTTTTTGTACTTTTATGTTCTGCCTGATTTGTGGACTCTACCACTGCTCCTTAGAACTTCAGTTCTCTTGATTTCACAGAACACATACCCACCTGGTACGACCTTGACAGCGTCTCCCAGAGGTTGTCCACTGGAGGATTGTCACTGTGGGCTGCTCCTGTCTGGAGATCACCAGCCTGACTGAAACTCTTCACCCTTTTTGTTTTCTGTCTCCTGTTTTATCTGCTCTGTACCTGCAGACACAGAGGCCTGTTGTCTTCTAAAGATGAACATTTGAGGCAACTCACTGATTTAAATACTTTAATGAACATTGTCATTTTAATAGACTTTTTTTTTCAAAAGTTCTTTAAAATACTTCAGTATTTCTGAAATAAAAAATGATTTTGATAAGCCTGGTGTGTTTGTTTTATTGTGTATTGACCTGTTCCATCTCTCCTCATCCCTTCTGACACAGTTCTAAAGTGTTTTTCTCCTTTTTCTGCTGCATCTTCATTACATCTTATATAACAGAACTTCAACATGATCATTATTTTACTGCCTCAGAACTTCATATTTCATGAATGACGGCTGCAACAAGGTGTTGAGCACTTTAAGGTATTATTACATTTAAAAACAGTGCAGCCACTATTTATTATTTAATTCATTCTCGATCTTTGTCATTTGATTTGTGGATTGTGTCACGTGGTGCTGATTATTTGTCCCATTGTATAGAAAAATATTCCGTTCATGGATTTTGGTTCCATATCTTTCCACTCCTTGAGTGACTCCACTACCTTTTTGTAAAAGCTTGTCTGTGATATGAGGAAGCTAAATCCAGTGTTCAACAAACTGGGGATCCATGGGCTCTAGATTGGGTCATGTTTTTAAAATAGGTATCTGACATTTTTTTTCAAGGGTGTTAACAAACTAAGCAAAGCTTGTTTAATGAGTCTGGATGGTGTGTGAGTCCAGAATGTCTTTACAGACTTCAACAATTTTTAGGAGAAATCAACCCTTTTATGTCCTATTAATTATGTAATTTTTTAATGTTAATGTACTGTCTTGCCACCATTTTTCTAGAAAATGGTGCAGTTTGGTCCCCCAGACCCCCAACTCAATATAGCTATCTTTCAAGCTCACCTCTCTTTTCAAAGAATTTGGTTAGCAGCTGCTTTCCCTCATTTAGTTTTCTTTCCCTGTCCTTTTTTCTCTTCTTTTTTGAAATCCGGACTTTGATTTTTTAGTAAAGACATATTTTATTTCAGCCTAAACACTTGGACTGCAGCTCGCGATTATTTTAGTAATCAATTCATCGGTCGATTATTTTTTAGATTGTTTTATTTTTTTTCTTTACTTACATGTGAGTTTTACCATTATTTCTTTAAGTGAGTTATTATTAAAAGGCCTTTATCACACAACATCAACGTTTGAGCTTGTAATAAAGTTATGTTATATTGTCGTCAAAAACATACCTGGAGTAGTGTTTTGTTTTATTTTGTACATATACATCACCAACACACCACAAAGAGATTTCCATCAGGTTTAGATTCCTACAGCAACTATCTCAACCACTGACAACATATTACAGCAAGAGTCCACAAAAGACCTTTTAAAGACCTGACTAAAGTATAATATGTGATCTTTAAAAACAGATTCTCATGAAAAAAGAAACAAATTTTATTTCTTCTTGTGTAAAAACACAGCTTTGATGTGGTTTGACCAAAACTAATTGTCATTAAACTTAAATAAAACAGGGGTGAAGTGGAGGATTAAGAGTCACTATGTGTTCACAGGAAACAGTTATTTATTTCTATGTTTATTTATTTATGCTCATTGTTAGTTGGATTTATCTTTTCTGATGTGTTTAATTAGGTTCTTTTGTTTCATTCTCTAAAATTGTATTGTAGCATTACTGGTTATTATTACTATTATTGTTGTTGCTATTATTACTAATATATAAATAAAGAAATAATTAAAAAAATATTACAATTAGTAATACATTTGACTCTTTTAGCACACAAATGTGCTGACAGCTGCAACAGCTTAATGCTAACTTTAACATTGAAAACTCCATAGACATGCTAACATGTTAGCATTGGTCCCGTTTTTAAATTATAAAATACATCTATCAACTGTTTCAGAAGACCATAACAGGTCAGATTAACATAAAAAGGTAAACATTACTCACAGACATATGCTCTTTGGGTTTTAGTGGGGCAAAATTAAGATAAAGTGAAATAAAAAATGAATGAATCAACAAAGCAGCAGATTGAAGCACTGCTTCAAGCTGCGAATCATTGCTTCAATTGGTTCAAGGTTCAAAGCAAAGCTGCGCTGTAGAAACAGTTGATTTATATGGAAGAAACGAAAAATTTGCAGTAAAACAAGGTTATTTAACAACTAATCCAGGATCTCTTGCTTGCCTCTACTGGTGGTTGGCTCTCACTGCAGTATTGTATCACTTCCTGTTCGGGAGCACAGCGGTGTTTTGCTGCATCTGTTAGCTGTTTAATCTGCGCAGTTAGATTGCTCTAGTTACCTAGATAACGATTTGCTTCACATTGTAATCTTCACGTGCCTTAACTAAAGCACTCCCTCTGCTGAATCACCTCTAAATTATTTACACATTATTCACTTTGTGTGTTTTTAGGAATCCGCTAGCTTAACGCAGCTACTAGCTCTTAGCCGGTTTAGCATGGTGGCTTCTCCTGTCTCTCCCGCACTTTTCTGCTCTGGGTGTGAAATGTTTAGTTATTCCTCAGTCCCCTTTAGCAGTAATGGTACTTGTAATAAGTGTAGCTTATTCGTAGCTTTGGAGGCCAGGCTGGGCGAATTGGAGACTCGGCTCCGCACCGTGGAAAATTCTACAGCTAGCCAGGCCCCTGTAGTCGGTGCGGACCAAGGTAGCTAGCCGCCGTTAGTTTCCCTCTGGCAGATCCCGAGCAGCCGGGAAAGCAGGCCGACTGGGTGACTGTGAGGAGGAAGCGTAGCCCTAAACAGAAGCCCCGTGTACACCGCCAACCCGTTCACATTTCTAACCGTTTTTCCCCACTCGGCGACACACCCGCCAAGGATCAAACTCTGGTTATTGGCGACTCTGTTTTGAGAAATGTGAAGTTAGCGACACCAGCAACCATAGTCAATTGTCTTCCGGGGGCCAGAGCAGGCGACATTGAAGGAAATTTGAAACTGCTGGCTAAGGCTAAGCGTAAATTTGGTAAGATTGTAATTTACGTCGGCAGTAATGACACCCGGTTACGCCAATCGGAGGTCACTAAAATTAACATTGAATCGGTGTGTAACTTTGCAAAAATAATGTCGGACTCTGTAGTTTTCTCTGGGCCCCTCCCCAATCGGACTGGGAGTGACATGTTTAGCCGCATGTTCTCCTTGAATTGCTGGCTGTCTGAGTGGTGTCCAAAAAATGAGGTGGGCTTCATAGATAATTGGCAAAGCTTCTGGGGAAAACCTGGTCTTGTTAGGAGAGACGGCATCCATCCCACTTTGGATGGAGCAGCTCTCATTTCTAGAAATCTGGCCAATTTTCTTAAATCCTCCAAACCGTGACTATCCAGGGTTGGGACCAGGAAGCAGAGTTGTAGTCTTACACACCTCTCTGCAGCTTCTCTCCCCCTGCCATCCCCTCATTACCCCATCCCCGTAGAGACGGTGCCTGCTCCCAGACCACCAATAACCAGCAAAAATGTATTTAAGCATAAAAATTCAAAAAGAAAAAATAATATAGCACCTTCAACTGCACCACAGACTAAAACAGTTAAATGTGGTCTATTAAACATTAGGTCTCTCTCTTCTAAGTCCCTGTTAGTAAATGATATAATAATTGATCAACACATTGATTTATTCTGCCTTACAGAAACCTGGTTACAGCAGGATGAATATGTTAGTTTAAATGAGTCAACACCCCCGAGTCACACTAACTGTCAGAATGCTCGTAGCACGGGCCGGGGCGGAGGATTAGCAGCAATCTTCCATTCCAGCTTATTAATTAATCAAAAACCCAGACAGAGCTTTAATTCATTTGAAAGCTTGACTCTTAGTCTTGTCCATCCAAATTGGAAGTCTCAAAAACCAGTTTTATTTGTTATTATCTGTCGTCCAACTGGTCGTTACTGTGAGTTTCTCTGTGAATTTTCAGACCTTTTGTCTGACTTAGTGCTTAGCTCAGATAAGATAATTATAGTGGGCGATTTTAACATCCACACAGATGCTGAGAATGACAGCCTCAACACTGCATTTAATCTATTATTAGACTCAATTGGCTTTGCTCAAAATGTAAATGAGTCCACCCACCACTTTAATCATATCTTAGATCTTGTTCTGACTTATGGTATGGAAACTGAAGACTTAACAGTATTCCCTGAAAACTCCCTTCTGTCTGATCATTTCTTAATAACATTTACATTTACTCTGATGGACTACCCAGCAGTGGGGAATAAGTTTCATTACACTAGAAGTCTTTCAGAAAGCGCTATAACTAGGTTTAAGGATATGATTCCTTCTTTATGTTCCCTAATGCCATATACCAACACAGTGCAGAGTAGCTACCTAAACTCTGTAAGTGAGATAGAGTATCTCGTCAGTAGTTTTACATCCTCATTGAAGACAACTTTGGATGCTGTAGCTCCTCTGAAAAAGAGAGCTTTAAATCAGAAGTGCCTGACTCCGTGGTATAACTCACAAACTCACAGCTTAAAGCAGATAACCCGTAAGTTGGAGAGGAAATGGCATCTCACTAATTTAGAAGATCTTCACTTAGCCTGGAAAAAGAGTCTGTTGCTCTATAAAAAAAGCCATCCGTAAAGCTAGGAAATCTTACTACTCATGACTAATTGAAGAAAATAAGAACCCCAGGTTTCTTTTCAGCACTGTAGCCAGGCTGACAAAGAGTCAGAGCTCTATTGAGCCGAGTATTCCTTTAACTTTAACTAGTAATGACTTCATGACTTTCTTTGCTAATAAAATTTTAACTATTAGAGAAAAAATTACTCATAACCATCCCAAAGACGTATCGTTATCTTTGCCTGCTTTCAGTGATGCCGGTATTTGGTTAGACTCTTTCTCTCAGATTGTTCTGTCTGAGTTATTTTCATTAGTTACTTCATCCAAACCATCAACATGTCTATTAGACCCCATTCCTACCAGGCTGCTCAAGGAAGCCCTACCATTATTTAATGCTTCGATCTTAAATATGATCAATCTATCTTTGTTAGTTGGCTATGTACCACAGGCTTTTAAGGTGGCAGTAATTAAACCATTACTTAAAAAGCCATCACTTGACCCAGCTATCTTAGCTAATTATAGGCCAATCTCCAACCTTCCTTTTCTCTCAAAATTCTTGAAAGGGTAGTTGTAAAACAGCTAACTGATCATCTGCAGAGGAATGGTCTATTTGAAGAGTTTCAGTCAGGTTTTAGAATTCATCATAGTACAGAAACAGCATTAGTGAAGGTTACAAATGATCTTCTTATGGCCTCAGACAGTGGACTCATCTCTGTGCTTGTTCTGTTAGACCTCAGTGCTGCTTTTGATACTGTTGACCATAAAATTTTATTACAGAGATTAGAGCATGCCATAGGTATTAAAGGCACTGCGCTGCGGTGGTTTGAATCATAATTATCTAATAGATTACAATTTGTTCATGTAAATGGGGAATCTTCTTCACAGACTAAGGTTAATTATGGAGTTCCACAAGGTTCTGTGCTAGGACCAATTTTATTCACTTTATACATGCTTCCCTTAGGCAGTATTATTAGACGGCATTGCTTAAATTTTCATTGTTACGCAGATGATACCCAGCTTTATCTATCCATGAAGCCAGAGGACACACACCAATTAGCTAAACTGCAGGATTGTCTTACAGACATAAAGATGGATGACCTCTAATTTCCTGCTTTTAAACTCAGATAAAACTGAAGTTATTGTACTTGGCCCCACAAATCTTAGAAACATGGTGTCTAACCAGATCCTTACTCTGGATGGCATTACCCTGACCTCTAGTAATACTGTGAGAAATCTTGGAGTCATTTTTGATCAGGATATGTCATTCAAAGCGCATATTAAACAAATATGTAGGACTGCTTTTTTGCATTTACGCAATATCTCTAAAATTAGAAAGGTCTTGTCTCAGAGTGATGCTGAAAAACTAATTCATGCATTTATTTCCTCTAGGCTGGACTATTGTAATTCATTATTATCAGGTTGTCCTAAAAGTTCCCTGAAAAGCCTTCAGTTAATTCAAAATGCTGCAGCTAGAGTACTAACGGGGACTAGAAGGAGAGAGCATATCTCACCCATATTGGCCTCTCTTCATTGGCTTCCTGTTAATTCTAGAATAGAATTTAAAATTATTCTTCTTATAAGGTTTTGAATAATCAGGTCCCATCTTATCTTAGGGACCTCATAGTACCATATCACCCCAATAGAGCGCTTCGCTCTCAGACTGCAGGCTTACTTGTAGTTCCTAGGGTTTGTAAGAGTAGAATGGGAGGCAGAGCCTTCAGCTTTCAGGCTCCTCTCCTGTGGAACCAGCTCCCAATTCGGATCAGGGAGACAGACACCCTCTCTACTTTTAAGATAAGGCTTAAAACTTTCCTTTTTGCTAAAGCTTATAGTTAGGGCTGGACCAGGTGACCCTGAACCATCCCTTAGTTATGCTGCTATAGACTTAGACTGCTGGGGGGTTCCCATGATGCACTGAGTGTTTCTTTCTCTTTTTGCTCTGTATGCACCACTCTGCATTTAATCATTAGTGATTGATCTCTGCTCCCCTCCACAGCATGTCTTTTTCTTGGTTCTCTCCCTCAGCCCCAACCAGTCCCAGCAGAAGACTGCCCCTCCCTGAGCCTGGTTCTGCTGGAGGTTTCTTCCTGTTAAAAGGGAGTTTTTCCTTCCCACTGTCGCCAAGTACTTGCTCACAGGGGGTCGTTTTGTCCGTTGGGGTTTTACATAATTATTGTATGGCCTTGCCTTACAATATAAAGCGCCTTGGGGCAACTGTTTGTTGTGATTTGGCGCTATATAAATAAAATTGATAAATTGATGATGAACTGATGACTAAATTAGTTGACAACTATTTTAATAATCGATTAAATTGATTAGTTGTTCCAGCTCTATTAAACACCTCCTCTTTCTGTGAGATCCCGTTTGGGATCTGTTTGTGTGGGGCAGCGTGCCGCCTGTGCGCTTGGACTAAACCATTGTACAACTGTGCAGGAGTGGAAGGGCCCTCAGAGATCTTTCAATATTATTGTTAGAGCAGAATTATGTTTCACAACATTTATACATTCATTCTAATTATATTCTTTTACAACATGAATTGTGTGAACATTAATGACATGCAACACAAAAATGTATTTAATGCCAGTTTTTTGTGCCCCCCCATGCTCTGGGCCCTAGGTACATAGTACCCTTTACCCCCCCCGTTCCGACACCCCTGTTTGTGAAATTGCCCTTATGTTCTAGACTTATTTTGAGAAATGGACAGACTGTTTTGCATGTGATAACTTATACAGTGAAATGATGCTAACCTGTTTTGGAGAGAACAACAATTTCAATTTATTTTTCAATTTATTTTCCTTTATATAGCGCCAAATCACAACAGAGTTGCCTCAAGGCGCTTCACACAGGTAAGGTCCAACCTTACCAACTCCCAGAGCAACAGTGGTAAGGAAAAACTCACTCTGAGGAAGAAACCTCAAGCAGACCAGACTCAAAGGGGTGACCCTCTGCTTGGGCCACGTTACAAACATAAATTACAGAACAATTCACGGACGAATATACAAGAGAATCAACAACATCCATTCATTTGGAAATTGTGCTAACTGTAGGCTACTTGTACTTATCCAAATTGTAACGATGTATTGAGACATGGAATAAAGACATTTCCAGTTTTAAAAATGGGAAGTGTGTGAGTGAGAGAGACATTTCTATGGACATTTCCTTCATGTTGACAGTTGAATGTGTGAAATTTAAAGTCCAGGAAACCAGCTGGTGTTGAACAATGTAAAATATTAAGTCCTTTTAGCTGCTTGTTTTCACTCAGCGTCGCCACAGCAGATCCAAGGTGGAACTGCATGTTGATTTGGCACAAGTTTTACACCGGCTGTCGTTCCTGATGTAACTGCACATTACATGGAAAGATGTGGCAGAGCTGGTGTTTGAACCAGAAACCTTCCACACTGAATCCAAGCGCACTAAACACTTGGCCACCAACTCTGCGTAAAAAGTAAGTCCCTTCGGCTGCTCCCTTTTTTGCACTTGGGGTCGCAACAGCAAATCCAAGGTGGATCTGCATGTTGAATTGGCACAAGTTTTACACCGGCTGTCGTTCCTGATGTAACTGCACATTACATGGAAAGATGTGGCAGAGCTGGTGTTTGAACCAGAAACCTTCCACACTGAATCCAAGCGCACTAAACACTTGGCCACCAACTCTGCGTAAAAAGTAAGTCCCTTCGGCTGCTCCCTTTTTTGCACTTGGGGTCGCAACAGCAAATCCAAGGTGGATCTGCATGTTGAATTGGCACAAGTTTTACGCCGGATGCCCTTCCTGACGCAACTCTGCATTACATGGAGAAATGTGGCAGGGGTGCGATTTGAACCCGGAACCGTCTGAACTGAAACCAAGCGCATTAACCACTTGACCACCACCCCTAACAATGTAAAATACATCTCTAAAAATTTAAAACATTAATGGATTTTGAACAAAATTTGTGAAGAAATGATCAATGGATCAGTGGGGAGTTTGTTAAAAACACAGAAATGCTAAATTCAGCAGATCAGTTGTGATGACACTAATATTCAGTTTTGATTCCTACATTGTTTTAGCTTCATTTGTTCCAGCGATGATTAAATTGTGTCATATTACAGTTAATGTGATCAGCTATTTGTTTCATATTTAAAAATATTCACATCATTGATAAGTTGGTTCCACTCCTCCAGCCAATGCAAAGGAGTCGGTATCGGGTTATTTGGTCACGTGACTTTTAGTCAGGATTCTGACATTTTGCTGATTGGCTGAGACACGCCGCTCTCTGATTGGCTGCAGCCTTTGTTTACAACGTAGCACTGGAACCACAGTCTCTGGAGGAGTGGAACCAACTTACATTTTCGGCGGTTACACCACAGCCAATCACAGAGCGTGGCCTGATAGCCAATAGAGGCCGACGTATCAGATGGACCAATCACAGCCAAGTTTTCAAAAACATGCTACCAGTCTCTTTGTATAAAGAGACTTAAGAGACTGTGGTACCAGTGCTCCCAATCTCAGTTACATGGAGTCAGTTGATGATGCGTGAGCCCTTTTGAATCAGAGGATATAAAGGCTGTGTCAACTGAATCTGCCTCATTTGAGCCCCACACTGGCACGTTGTTAAGAGGTAAGCAGCATATCTGGTCAAAATACATAGATTTTAAAAATATATACTAAATTAATCTTGAATAATTGTGTTGGACTTCATCCAGTTGTGTCTATTTTTCTGGTCACTGTGTGTTTGATGTCTTCAGTCAGTAATGTTGATTAAATGTCAGTTGTTCTTCTTCCTTCCAGGTTGAAGATGTTCCAGTTTGTCTGTGTCGTTGCTCTGTTGTGCGTCTGTCTTCGCCTCCCCTCGGCCCTTTCTGACAAGCTGCTGTGTCACTACAGCTCTATTGTAGAAAAGGAGAGGACACCTCTGATTGTCCCCACTGAGTGTCCTGCCAATAAGACGTGCTACAAGGCCTACGTTCGCTATGGGAAGCACACCATCATGAAGGGTGTGGGCTGTGTGGACAAAGACAAGTGTGGCAAGATTCATCATTACATGTGGCATGAAGTCCTTTATACAATTTTCTATGACTGCTGCGACTGGAAGTTCTGCAATTCCTACTCGGACCACCAGGACAAACCCCCCTTGTCCTCCTCCCTCTCCATCAACCAACCTGTGACTGTTCTGATACTCTGTCTGTTGTGTAGTTTCTTTCTTTGTGTCCATTTCTGTTGCACAACCTCTGACAGCTGATCTCAATCAGCATCCATGGACACTCTAAATACTCTGGACACCTCAGCCTCTTGGAGAAAGATTGGACTGTTTTTGTACTTTTATGTTCTGCCCGATTTGTGGACTCTACCACTGCTCCTTAGAACTTCAGTTCTCTTGATTTCACAGAACACATACCCACCTGGTACGACCTTGACAGCGTCTCCCAGAGGTTGTCCACTGGAGGATTGTCACTGTGGGCTGCTCCTGTCTGGAGATCACCAGCCTGACTGAAACTCTTTAGCCTTTTTGTTTTCTGTCTCCTGTTTTATCTGCTCTGTACCTGCAGACACAGAGGCCTGTTGTCTTCTAAAGATGAACATTTGAGGCAACTCACTGATTTAAATACTTTAATGAACATTGTCATTTTAATAGACTTTTTTTTTCCAAACGTTCTTTAAAATACTTCAATCAATCAATTTTTTTTTATATAGCGCCAAATCACAACAAACAGCTGCCCCAAGGCGCTCCATATTGCAAGGCAAGGCCATACAACAATTATGTAAAACCCCAACGGTCAAAACGACCCCCTGTGAGCAAGCACTTGGCTACAGTGGGAAGGAAAAACTCCCTTTTAACAGGAAGAAACCTCCAGCAGAACCAGGCTCAGGGAGGGGCAGTCTTCTGCTGGGACTGGTTGGGGCTGAGGGAGAGAACCAGGAAAAAGACATGCTGTGGAGGGGAGCAGAGATCGATCACTAATGATTAAATGCAGAGTGGTGCATACAGAGCAAAAAGAGAAAGAAACAGTGCATCATGGGAACCCCCCAGCAGTCTACGTCTATAGCAGCATAACTAAGGGATGGTTTAGGGTCACCTGATCCAGCCCTAACTATAAGCTTTAGCAAAAAGGAAAGTTTTAAGCCTAATCTTAAAAGTAGAGAGGGTGTCTGTCTCCCTGATCTGAATTGGGAGCTGGTTCCACAGGAGAGGAGCCTGAAAGCTGAAGGCTCTGCCTCCCATTCTACTCTTACAAACCCTAGGAACTACAAGTAAGCCTGCAGTCTGAGAGCGAAGCGCTCTATTGGGGTGATATGGTACTACGAGGTCCCTAAGATAAGATGGGACCTGATTATTCAAAACCTTATAAGTAAGAAGAAGAATTTTAAATTCTATTCTAGAATTAACAGGAAGCCAATGAAGAGAGGCCAATATGGGTGAGATATGCTCTCTCCTTCTAGTCCCCGTCAGTACTCTAGCTGCAGCATTTTGAATTAACTGAAGGCTTTTTAGGGAACTTTTAGGACAACCTGATAATAATGAATTACAATAGTCCAGCCTAGAGGAAATAAATGCATGAATTAGTTTTTCAGCATCACTCTGAGACAAGACCTTTCTGATTTTAGAGATATTGCGTAAATGCAAAAAAGCAGTCCTACATATTTGTTTAATATGCGCTTTGAATGACATATCCTGATCAAAAATGACTCCAAGATTTCTCACAGTATTACTAGAGGTCAGGGTAATGCCATCCAGAGTAAGGATCTGGTTAGACACCATGTTTCTAAGATTTGTGGGGCCAAGTACAATAACTTCAGATTTATCTGAGTTTAAAAGCAGGAAATTAGAGGTCATCCATGTCTTTATGTCTGTAAGACAATCCTGCAGTTTAGCTAATTGGTGTGTGTCCTCTGGCTTCATAGATAGATAAAGCTGGGTATCATCTGCGTAACAATGAAAATTTAAGCAATACCGTCTAATAATACTGCCTAAGGGAAGCATGTATAAAGTAAATAAAATTGGTCCTAGCACAGAACCTTGTGGAACTCCATAATTAACTTTAGTCTGTGAAGAAGATTCCCCATTTACATGAACAAATTGTAATCTATTAAACAAATATGATTCAAACCACCGCAGCGCAGTGCCTTTAATACCTATGGCATGCTCTAATCTCTGTAATAAAATTTTATGGTCAACAGTATCAAAAGCAGCACTGAGGTCTAACAGAACAAGCACAGAGATGAGTCCACTGTCCGAGGCCATAAGAAGATCATTTGTAACCTTCACTAATGCTGTTTCTGTACTATGATGAATTCTAAAACCTGACTGAAACTCTTCAAATAGACCATTCCTCTGCAGATGATCAGTTAGCTGTTTTACAACTACCCTTTCAAGAATTTTTGAGAGAAAAGGAAGGTTGGAGATTGGCCTATAATTAGCTAAGATAGCTGGGTCAAGTGATGGCTTTTTAAGTAATGGTTTAATTACTGCCACCTTAAAAGCCTGTGGTACATAGCCAACTAACAAAGATAGATTGATCATATTTAAGATCGAAGCATTAAATAATGGTAGGGCTTCCTTGAGCAGCCTGGTAGGAATGGGGTCTAATAAACATGTTGATAGTTTGGATGAAGTAACTAATGAAAATAACTCAGACAGAACAATCGGAGAGAAAGAGTCTAACCAAATACCGGCATCACTGAAAGCAGCCAAAGATAACGATACGTCTTTGGGATGGTTATGAGTACTTTTTTCTCTAATAGTTAAAATTTTGTTAGCAAAGAAAGTCATGAAGTCATTACTAGTTAAAGTTAATGGAATATTCAGCTCAATAGAGCTCTGACTCTTTGTCAGCCTGGCTACAGTGCTGAAAAGAAACCTGGGGTTGTTCTTATTTTCTTCAATTAGTGATGAGTAGAAAGATGTCCTAGCTTTACGGAGGGCTTTTTTATAGAGCAACAGACTCTTTTTCCAGGCTAAGTGAAGATCTTCTAAATTAGTGAGACGCCACTTCCTCTCCAACTTACGGGTTATCTGCTTTAAGCTACGAGTTTGTGAGTTATACCACGGAGTCAGACACTTCTGATTTAAAGCTCTCTTTTTCAGAGGAGCTACAGCATCCAAAGTTGTCTTCAATGAGGATGTAAAACTATTGACGAGATACTCTATCTCCCTTATAGAGTTTAGGTAGCTACTCTGCACTGTGTTGGTATATGGCATTAGAGAACATAAAGAAGGAATCATATCCTTAAACCTAGTTACAGCGCTTTCTGAAAGACTTCTAGTGTAATGAAACTTATTCCCCACTGCTGGGTAGTCCATCAGAGTAAATGTAAATGTTATTAAGAAATGATCAGACAGAAGGGAGTTTTCAGGGAATACTGTTAAGTCTTCTATTTCCATACCATAAGTCAGAACAAGATCTAAGATATGATTAAAGTGGTGGGTGGACTCATTTACTTTTTGAGCAAAGCCAATAGAGTCTAATAATAGATTAAATGCAGTGTTGAGGCTGTCATTCTCAGCATCTGAGTGGATGTTAAAATCGCCCACTATAATTATCTTATCTGAGCTAAGCACTAAGTCAGACAAAAGGTCTGAAAATTCACAGAGAAACTCACAGTAACGACCAGGTGGACGATAGATAATAACAAATAAAACTGGTTTTTGGGACTTCCAATTTGGATGGACAAGACTAAGAGACAAGCTTTCAAATGAATTAAAGCTCTGTCTGGGTTTTTGATTAATTAATAAGCTGGAATGGAAGATTGCTGCTAATCCTCCGCCCCGGCCCGTGCTACGAGCATTCTGACAGTTAGTGTGACTCGGGGGTGTTGACTCATTTAAACTAACATATTCATCCTGCTGTAACCAGGTTTCTGTTAGGCAGAATAAATCAATATGTTGATCAATTATTATATCATTTACCAACAGGGACTTAGAAGAGAGAGACCTAATGTTTAATAGACTACATTTAACTGTTTTAGTCTGTGGTGCAGTTGAAGGTGCTATATTATTTTTTCTTTTTGAATTTTTATGCTTAAATAGATTTTTGCTGGTTATTGGTGGTCTGGGAGCAGGCACCGTCTCTACGGGGATGGGGTAATGAGGGGATGGCAGGGGGAGAGAAGCTGCAGAGAGGTGTGTAAGACTACAACTCTGCTTCCTGGTCCCAACCCTGGATAGTCACGGTTTGGAGGATTTAAGAAAATTGGCCAGATTTCTAGAAATGAGAGCTGCTCCATCCAAAGTGGGATGGATGCCGTCTCTCCTAACAAGACCAGGTTTTCCCCCGAAGCTTTGCCAATTATCTATGAAGCCCACCTCATTTTTTGGACACCACTCAGACAGCCAGCAATTCAAGGAGAACATGCGGCTAAACATGTCACTCCCGGTCCGATTGGGGAGGGGCCCAGAGAAAACTACAGAGTCCGACATTGTTTTTGCAAAGTTACACACCGATTTAATGTTAATTTTAGTGACCTCCGATTGGCGTAACCGAGTGTCATTACTGCCGACGTGAATTACAATCTTACCAAATTTACGCTTAGCCTTAGCCAGCAGTTTCAAATTTCCTTCAATGTCGCCTGCTCTGGCCCCCGGAAGACAATTGACTATGGTTGCTGGTGTCGCTAACTTCACATTTCTCAAAACAGAGTCGCCAATAACCAGAGTTTGATCCTCGGCGGGTGTATCGTCGAGTGGGGAAAAACGGTTAGAGATGTGAACGGGTTGACGGTGTACACGGGGCTTCTGTTTAGGGCTACGCTTCCTCCTCACAGTCACCCAGTCAGCCTGCTTTCCCGACTGCTCGGGATCTGCCAGGGGGGAACTAACGGCGGCTAAGCTACCTTGGTCCGCACTGACTACAGGGGCCTGGCTAGCTGTAGAATTTTCCACGATGCGGAGCCGAGTCTCCAATTCGCCCAGCCTGGCCTCCAAAGCTACGAATAAGCTACACTTATTACAAGTACCGTTACTGCTAAAGGAGGCCGAGGAATAACTAAACATTTCACACCCAGAGCAGAAAAGTGCGGGAGAGACAGGAGAAGCCGCCATGCTAAATCGGCTAAGAGCTAGTAGCTACGCTAACCTAGCGGATTCCTAAAAACACGCAAAGTGAATAATGTGTAAATAATTTAGAGGTGATTCAGCAGAAGGATTGCTTTAGTTAAGGCACCAGACAGGCTGTGGAGCAGCACAGGTAACGCACGGCAACAGTGCTAAAAAATAAAATAAAAATCCATCAGACAGGCTGTGGAGCAGCACAGGTAACGCACGGCAACAGTGCTAAAAAAATAAAATAAAATAAAAATCCACCAGACAGGCTGTGGAGCAGCACAGGTAACGCACGACAACAGTGCTAAAAAATAAAATAAAAATCCACCAAACAGGCCATGGAGCGGCACAGGTAACGCACGACAACGGTGCTAAAAAATAAAATAAAATAAAAATCCACCAGACACGCTGTGGAGCAGCACAGGTAACGCACGGCAACAGTGCTAAAAAATAAAATAAAAACGAAAGCGTTAGCAAGCTAGTTAGCTTGCTAAAAAAAAATTGATATGGCCAAAAAATTGAAAAAAGTGCTCCGTCGCGACGTTTCGACCGTTAGAGGTCTTCTTCAGGAGTTGGAGCACGGTGAAAAAGTCTTGAAAAAGACTGTTAGTTCAGAGTCCAAAGCAGCAGGTAGCAGTCTCTGTGTAAACAGTTCGGCGTTCGGTGCGGAAAGACACAGGAAGTCGGTGCGGAAAGCTACAGTACAGAAATACTTCAGTATTTCTGAAATAAAAAATGATTTTGATAAGCCTGGTGTGTTTGTTTTATTGTGTATTGACCTGTTCCATCTCTCCTCATCCCTTCTGACACAGTTCTAAAGTGCTTTTTCTCCTTTTTCTGCTGCATCTTCATTACATCTTATATAACAGAACTTCAACATGATCATTATTTTACTGCCTCAGAACTTCATATTTCATGAATGACGGCTGCAACAAGGTGTTGAGCACTTTAAGGTATTATTACATTTAAAAACAGTGCAGCCACTATTTATTATTTAATTCATTATAGATCTTTGTCATTTGATTTGTGGATTGTGTCACGTGGTGCTGATTATTTGTCCCATTGTATAGAAAAATATTCCGTTCATGGATTTTGGTTCCGTATCTTTCCACTCCTTGAGTGACTCCACTACCTTTTTGTAAAAGCTTGTCTGTGATATGAGGAAGCTAAATCCAGTGTTCAACAAACTGGGGATCCATGAGCTCTAGATTGGGTCGTGTTTTTAAAATAGGTATCTGACATTTTTTTTCAAGGGTGTTAACAAACTAAGCAAAGCTTGTTTAATGAGTCTGGATGGTGTGTGAGTCCAGAATGTCTTTACAGACTTCAACAATTTTTAGGAGAAATCAACCCTTTTATGTCCTATTAATTATGTAATTTTTTAATGTTAATGTACTGTCTTGCCACCATTTTTCTAGAAAATGGTGCAGTTTGGTCCCCCAGACCCCCCAACTCAATATAGCTAGCTTTCAAGCTCACCTCTCTTTTCAAAGAATTTGGTTAGCAGCTGCTTTCCCTCATTTAGTTTTCTTTCCCTGTCCTTTTTTCTCTTCTTTTTTGAAATCCGGACTTTGATTTTTGAGTAAAGACATATTTTATTTCAGCCTAAACACTTGGACTGCAGCTCGCGATTATTTTAGTAATCAATTCATCGGTCGATTATTTTTTAGATTGTTTTATTTTTTTTCTTTACTTACATGTGAGTTTTGCCATTATTTCTTTAAGTGAGTTATTATTAAAAGGACTTTATCACACAACATCAACGTTTGAGCTTGTAATAAAGTTATGTTATATTGTCGTCAAAAACATACCTGGAGTAGTGTTTTGTTTTATTTTGTACATATACATCACCGACACACCACAAAGAGATTTCCATCAGGTTTAGATTCCTACAGCAACTATCTCAACCACTGACAACATATTACAGCAAGAGTCCACAAAAGACCTTTTAAAGACCTGACTAAAGTGTAATATGTGATCTTTAAAAACAGATTCTCATGAAAAAAGAAACAAATTTTATTTTTTCTTGTGTAAAAACACAGCTTTGATGTGGTTTGACCAAAACAAATTGTCATTAAACTTAAATAAAACAGGGGTGAAGTGGAGGATTAAGAGTCACTATGTGTTCACAGGAAACAGTTATTTATTTCTATGTTTATTTATTTATGCTCATTGTTAGTTGGATTTATCTTTTCTGATGTGTTTAATTAGGTTCTTTTGTTTCATTCTCTAAAATTGTATTGTAGAATTACTGGATATTATTACTATTATTGTTGTTGCAAGTATTACTAATATATAAGTAAAGAAATAATTAAAAAAATATTACAATTTGTAATACATTTGACTCTTTTAGCACACAAATGTGCTGACAGCTGCAATAGCTTAATGCTAACTTTAACATTGAAAACGCCATAGACATGCTAACACGTTAGCATCGGTCCCGTTTTTAAATTATAAAATACATCTATCAACTGTTTCAGAAGACCATAACAGGTCAGATTAACATAAAAAGGTAAACATTACTCACAGACATATGCTCTTTGGGTTTTAGTGGGGAAAAAGTAAGATAAAGTGAAATAAAAAATGAATGAATCAACAAAGCAGCAGATTGAAGCACTGCTTCAAGCTGCGAATCATTGCTTCGATTGGTTCAAGGTTCAAAGCAAAGCTGCGCTGTAGAAACGGCTGATTTATATGGAAGACATGAAACATTTGCAGTAAAACAAGGTTATTTAACAACTAATCCATGACTAAATTAGTTGACAACTATTTTAATAATCGATTAAATTGATTAGTTGTTCCAGCTCTACTAAACACCTCCTCTTTCTGTGAGATCCCGTTTGGGATCTGTTTGTGTGGGGCAGCGTGCCGCCTGTGCGCTTGGACTAAACCATTGTACAACTGTGCAGGAGTGGAAGGGCCCTCAGAGATCTTTCAATATTATTGTTAGAGCAGAATTATGTTTCACAACATTTATACATTCATTCTAATTATATTCTATTACAACATGAATTGTGTGAACATTAATGACATGCAACACAAAAATGCTCTGGGCCCTAGGTACATAGTACCCTTTACCCCCCCATTCCGACACCCGTTTGTGAAATTGCCCTTATGTTCTAGACTTATTTTGACAAATGGACAGACTATTTTGCATGTGATAACTTATACAGTGAAATGATGCTAACCTGTTTTGGAGAGAACAACAATTTCAATTTATTTTTCAATTTATTTTCCTTTATATAGCGCCAAATCACAACAGAGTTGCCTCAAGGCGCTTCACACAGGTAAGGTCCAACCTTACCAACTCCCAGAGCAACAGTGGTAAGGAAAAACTCACTCTGAGGAAGAAACCTCAAGTAGACCGGACTCAAAGGGGTGACCCTCTGCTTGGGCCACGTTACAAACATAAATTACAGAACAATTCACAGACGAATATACAAGAGAATCAACAACATCCATTCATTTGGAAATTGTGCTAACTGTAGGCTACTTGTACTTAATCAAATTATAACGATGTATTGAGACATGGAATAAAGACATTTCCAGTTTTAAAAATGGGAAGTGTGTGAGTGAGAGAGACATTTCTATGGACATTTCCTTCATGTTGGCAGTTGAATGTGTGAAATTTAAAGTCCAGGAAACCAGCTGGTGTTGAACAACGTAAAATATTAAGTCCTTTTAGCTGCTTGTTTTCACTCAGCGTCGCCACAGCAGATCCAAGGTGGAACTGCATGTTGATTTGGCACAAGTTTTACACCGGATGTCCTTCCTGATGTAACTGCACATTACATGGAAAGATGTGGCAGAGGTGGTGTTTGAACCAGAAACCTTCCACACTGAATCCAAGCGCACTAAACACTTGGCCACCAACTCTGCCTCAACAATGTAAAATACATCTCTAAAAATTTAAACATTAATGGATTTTGAACAAAATTTGTGAAGAAATGATCAATGGATCAGTGGGGAGTTTGTTAAAAACACAGAAATGCTAAATTCAGCAGATCAGTTGTGATGACACTAATATTCAGTTTTGATTCCTACATTGTTTTAGCTTCATTTGTTCCAGCGATGATTAAATTGTGTCATATTACAGTTAATGTGATCAGCTATTTGTTTCATATTTAAAAATATTCACATCATTCATAAGTTGGTTCCACTCCTCCAGCCAATGCAAAGGAGTCGGTATCGGGTTATTTGGTCACGTGACATTTCGTCAGGATTCTGACATTTTGCTGATTGGCTGAGACACGCCGCTCTCTGATTGGCTGCAGCCTTTGTTTACAACGTAGCACTGGAACCACAGTCTCTGGAGGAGTGGAACCAACTTACATTTTCGGCGGTTACACCACAGCCAATCACAGAGCGTGGCCTGATAGCCAATAGAGGCTGACGTATCAGATGGACCAATCACAGCCAAGTTTTCAAAAACATGCTACCAGTCTCTTTGTATAAAGAGACTTAAGAGACTGTGGTACCAGTGCTCCCAATCTCAGTTACATGGAGTCAGTTGATGATGCGTGAACCCTTTTGAATCAGAGGATATAAAGGCTGTGTCAACTGAATCTGCCTCATTTGAGCCCCACACTGGCACGTTGTTAAGAGGTAAGCAGCATATCTTGTCAAAATACATAGATTTTAAAAATATATACTAAATTAATCTTGAATAATTGTGTTGGACTTCATCCAGTTGTGTCTATTTTTCTGGTCACTGTGTGTTTGATGTCTTCAGTCAGTAATGTTGATTAAATGTCAGTTGTTCTGCTTCCTTCCAGGTTGAAGATGTTCCAGTTTGTCTGTGTCGTTGCTCTGTTGTGCGTCTGTCTTCGCCTCCCCTCGGCCCTTTCTGACAAGCTGCTGTGTCACTACAGCTCTATTGTAGAAAAGGAGAGGACACCTCTGATTGTCCCCACTGAGTGTCCTGCCAATAAGACGTGCTACAAGGCCTACGTTCGCTATGGGAAGCACACCATCATGAAGGGTGTGGGCTGTGTGGACAAAGACAAGTGTGGCAAGATTCATCATTACATGAGGCATGAAGTCCTTTATACAATTTTCTATGACTGCTGCGACTGGAAGTTCTGCAATTCCTACTCGGACCACCAGGACAAACCCCCCTTGTCCTCCTCCCTCTCCATCAACCAACCTGTGACTGTTCTGATACTCTGTCTGTTGTGTAGTTTCTTTCTTTGTGTCCATTTCTGTTGCACAACCTCTGACAGCTGATCTCAATCAGCATCCATGGACACTCTAAATACTCTGGACACCTCAGCCTCTTGGAGAAAGATTGGACTGTTTTTGTACTTTTATGTTCTGCCTGATTTGTGGACTCTACCACTGCTCCTTAGAACTTCAGTTCTCTTGATTTCACAGAACACATACCCACCTGGTACGACCTTGACAGCGTCTCCCAGAGGTTGTCCACTGGAGGATTGTCACTGTGGGCTGCTCCTGTCTGGAGATCACCAGCCTGACTGAAACTCTTCACCCTTTTTGTTTTCTGTCTCCTGTTTTATCTGCTCTGTACCTGCAGACACAGAGGCCTGTTGTCTTCTAAAGATGAACATTTGAGGCAACTCACTGATTTAAATACTTTAATGAACATTGTCATTTTAATAGACTTTTTTTTTCAAAAGTTCTTTAAATTCTTCAGTATTTCTGAAATAAAAAATGATTTTGATAAGCCTGGTGTGTTTGTTTTATTGTGTATTGACCTGTTCCATCTCTCCTCATCCCTTCTGACACAGTTCTAAAGTGTTTTTCTCCTTTTTCTGCTGCATCTTCATTACATCTTATATAACAGAACTTCAACATGATCATTATTTTACTGCCTCAGAACTTCATATTTCATGAATGACGGCTGCAACAAGGTGTTGAGCACTTTAAGGTATTATTACATTTAAAAACAGTGCAGCCACTATTTATTATTTAATTCATTCTCGATCTTTGTCATTTGATTTGTGGATTGTGTCACATGGTGCTGATTATTTGTCCCATTGTATAGAAAAATATTCCGTTCATGGATTTTGGTTCCGTATCTTTCCACTCCTTGAGTGACTCCACTACCTTTTTGTAAAAGCTTGTCTGTGATATGAGGAAGCTAAATCCAGTGTTCAACAAACTGGGGATCCATGGGCTCTAGATTGGGTCGTGTTTTTAAAATAGGTATCTGACATTTTTTTTTCAAGGGTGTTAACAAACTAAGCAAAGCTTGTTTAATGAGTCTGGATGGTGTGTGAGTCCAGAATGTCTTTACAGACTTCAACAATTTTTAGGAGAAATCAACCCTTTTATGTCCTATTAATTATGTAATTTTTTAATGTTAATGTACTGTCTTGCCACCATTTTTCTAGAAAATGGTGCAGTTTGGTCCCCCAGACCCCCAACTCAATATAGCTATCTTTCAAGCTCACCTCTCTTTTCAAAGAATTTGGTTAGCAGCTGCTTTCCCTCATTTAGTTTTCTTTCCCTGTCCTTTTTTCTCTTCTTTTTTGAAATCCGGACTTTGATTTTTGAGTAAAGACATATTTTATTTCAGCCTAAACACTTGGACTGCAGCTCGCGATTATTTTAGTAATCAATTCATCGGTCGATTATTTTTTAGATTGTTTTATTTTTTTTCTTTACTTACATGTGAGTTTTGCCATTATTTCTTTAAGTGAGTTATTATTAAAAGGACTTTATCACACAACATCAACGTTTGAGCTTGTAACAAAGTTATGTTATATTGTCATCAAAAACATACCTGGAGTAGTGTTTTGTTTTATTTTGTACATATACATCACCGACACACCACAAAGAGATTTCCATCAGGTTTAGATTCCTACAGCAACTATCTCAACCACTGACAACATATTACAGCAAGAGTCCACAAAAGACCTTTTAAAGACCTGACTAAAGTGTAATATGTGATCTTTAAAAACAGATTGTCATGAAAAAAGAAACAATTTTTATTTTTTCTTGTGTAAAAACACAGCTTTGATGTGGTTTGACCAAAACTAATTGTCATTAAACTTAAATAAAACAGGGGTGAAGTGGAGGATTAAGAGTCACTATGTGTTCACAGGAAACAGTTATTTATTTCTATGTTTATTTATTTATGCTCATTGTTAGTTGGATTTATCTTTTCTGATGTGTTTAATTAGGTTCTTTTGTTTCATTCTCTAAAATTGTATTGTAGCATTACTGGATATTATTACTATTATTGTTGTTGCAAGTATTACTAATATATAAGTAAAGAAATAATTAAAAAAATATTACAATTTGTAATACATTTGACTCTTTTAGCACACAAATGTGCTGACAGCTGCAATAGCTTAATGCTAACTTTAACACTGAAAACGCCATAGACATGCTAACACGTTAGCATCGGTCCCGTTTTTAAATTATAAAATACATCTATCAACTGTTTCAGAAGACCATAACAGGTCAGATTAACATAAAAAGGTAAACATTACTCACAGACATATGCTCTTTGGGTTTTAGTGGGGAAAAAGTAAGATAAAGTGAAATAAAAAATGAATGAATCAACAAAGCAGCAGATTGAAGCACTGCTTCAAGCTGCGAATCATTGCTTCGATTGGTTCAAGGTTCAAAGCAAAGCTGCGCTGTAGAAACGGCTGATTTATATGGAAGACATGAAACATTTGCAGTAAAACAAGGTTATTTAACAACTAATCCATGACTAAATTAGTTGACAACTATTTTAATAATCGATTAAATTGATTAGTTGTTCCAGCTCTACTAAACACCTCCTCTTTCTGTGAGATCCCGTTTGGGATCTGTTTGTGTGGGGCAGCGTGCCGCCTGTGCGCTTGGACTAAACCATTGTACAACTGTGCAGGAGTGGAAGGGGCCTCAGAGATCTTTCAATATTATTGTTAGAGCAGAATTATGTTTCACAACATTTATACATTCATTCTAATTATATTCTATTACAACATGAATTGTGTGAACATTAATGACATGCAACACAAAAATGCTCTGGGCCCTAGGTACATAGTACCCTTTACCCCCCCATTCCGACACCCGTTTGTGAAATTGCCCTTATGTTCTAGACTTATTTTGACAAATGGACAGACTATTTTGCATGTGATAACTTATACAGTGAAATGATGCTAACCTGTTTTGGAGAGAACAACAATTTCAATTTATTTTTCAATTTATTTTCCTTTATATAGCGCCAAATCACAACAGAGTTGCCTCAAGGCGCTTCACACAGGTAAGGTCCAACCTTACCAACTCCCAGAGCAACAGTGGTAAGGAAAAACTCACTCTGAGGAAGAAACCTCAAGTAGACCAGACTCAAAGGGGTGACCCTCTGCTTGGGCCACGTTACAAACATAAATTACAGAACAATTCACAGACGAATATACAAGAGAATCAACAACATCCATTCATTTGGAAATTGTGCTAACTGTAGGCTACTTGTACTTAATCAAATTATAACGATGTATTGAGACATGGAATAAAGACATTTCCAGTTTTAAAAATGGGAAGTGTGTGAGTGAGAGAGACATTTCTATGGACATTTCCTTCATGTTGGCAGTTGAATGTGTGAAATTTAAAGTCCAGGAAACCAGCTGGTGTTGAACAATATAAAATATTAAGTCCTTTTAGCTGCTTGTTTTCACTCAGCGTCGCCACAGCAGATCCAAGGTGGAACTGCATGTTGATTTGGCACAAGTTTTACACCGGATGTCCTTCCTGATGTAACTGCACATTACATGGAAAGATGTGGCAGAGGTGGTGTTTGAACCAGAAACCTTCCACACTGAATCCAAGCGCACTAAACACTTGGCCACCAACTCTGCCTCAACAATGTAAAATACATCTCTAAAAATTTAAAACATTAATGGATTTTGAACAAAATTTGTGAAGAAATGATCAATGGATCAGTGGGGAGTTTGTTAAAAACACAGAAATGCTAAATTCAGCAGATCAGTTGTGATGACACTAATATTCAGTTTTGATTCCTACATTGTTTTAGCTTCATTTGTTCCAGCGATGATTAAATTGTGTCATATTACAGTTAATGTGATCAGCTATTTGTTTCATATTTAAAAATATTCACATCATTGATAAGTTGGTTCCACTCCTCCAGCCAATGCAAAGGAGTCGGTATCGGGTTATTTGGTCACGTGACTTTTAGTCAGGATTCTGACATTTTGCTGATTGGCTGAGACACGCCGCTCTCTGATTGGCTGCAGCCTTTGTTTACAACGTAGCACTGGAACCACAGTCTCTGGAGGAGTGGAACCAACTTACATTTTCGGCGGTTACACCACAGCCAATCACAGAGCGTGGCCTGATAGCCAATAGAGGCCGATGTATCAGATGGACCAATCACAGCCAAGTTTTCAAAAACATGCTACCAGTCTCTTTGTATAAAGAGACTTAAGAGACTGTGGTACCAGTGCTCCCAATCTCAGTTACATGGAGTCAGTTGATGATGCGTGAACCCTTTTGAATCAGAGGATATAAAGGCTGTGTCAACTGAATCTGCCTCATTTGAGCCCCACACTGGCACGTTGTTAAGAGGTAAGCAGCATATCTGGTCAAAATACATAGATTTTAAAAATATATACTAAATTAATCTTGAATAATTGTGTTGGACTTCATCCAGTTGTGTCTATTTTTCTGGTCACTGTGTGTTTGATGTCTTCAGTCAGTAATGTTGATTAAATGTCAGTTGTTCTGCTTCCTTCCAGGTTGAAGATGTTCCAGTTTGTCTGTGTCGTTGCTCTGTTGTGCGTCTGTCTTCGCCTCCCCTCGGCCCTTTCTGACAAGCTGCTGTGTCACTACAGCTCTATTGTAGAAAAGGAGAGGACACCTCTGATTGTCCCCACTGAGTGTCCTGCCAATAAGACGTGCTACAAGGCCTACGTTCGCTATGGGAAGCACACCATCATGAAGGGTGTGGGCTGTGTGGACAAAGACAAGTGTGGCAAGATTCATCATTACATGTGGCATGAAGTCCTTTATACAATTTTCTATGACTGCTGCGACTGGAAGTTCTGCAATTCCTACTCGGACCACCAGGACAAACCCCCCTTGTCCTCCTCCCTCTCCATCAACCAACCTGTGACTGTTCTGATACTCTGTCTGTTGTGTAGTTTCTTTCTTTGTGTCCATTTCTGTTGCACAACCTCTGACAGCTGATCTCAATCAGCATCCATGGACACTCTAAATACTCTGGACACCTCAGCCTCTTGGAGAAAGATTGGACTGTTTTTGTACTTTTATGTTCTGCCCGATTTGTGGACTCTACCACTGCTCCTTAGAACTTCAGTTCTCTTGATTTCACAGAACACATACCCACCTGGTACGACCTTGACAGCGTCTCCCAGAGGTTGTCCACTGGAGGATTGTCACTGTGGGCTGCTCCTGTCTGGAGATCACCAGCCTGACTGAAACTCTTCACCCTTTTTGTTTTCTGTCTCCTGTTTTATCTGCTCTGTACCTGCAGACACAGAGGCCTGTTGTCTTCTAAAGATGAACATTTGAGGCAACTCACTGATTTAAATACTTTAATGAACATTGTCATTTTAATAGACTTTTTTTTTTTCAAAAGTTCTTTAAAATACTTCAGTATTTCTGAAATAAAAAATGATTTTGATAAGCCTGGTGTGTTTGTTTTATTGTGTATTGACCTGTTCCATCTCTCCTCATCCCTTCTGACACAGTTCTAAAGTGTTTTTCTCCTTTTTCTGCTGCATCTTCATTACATCTTATATAACAGAACTTCAACATGATCATTATTTTACTGCCTCAGAACTTCATATTTCATGAATGACGGCTGCAACAAGGTGTTGAGCACTTTAAGGTATTATTACATTTAAAAACAGTGCAGCCACTATTTATTATTTAATTCATTCTCGATCTTTGTCATTTGATTTGTGGATTGTGTCACGTGGCGCTGATTATTTGTCCCATTGTATAGAAAAATATTCCGTTCATGGATTTTTGTTCCATATCTTTCCTCTCCTTGAGTGACTCCACTACCTTTTTGTAAAAGCTTGTCTGTGATATGAGGAAGCTAAATCCAGTGTTCAACAAACTGGGGATCCATGGGCTCTAGATTGGGTCATGTTTTTAAAATAGGTCGCTAACATTTTTTTCAAGGGGGTTCCCCCGGAGGAGCTGGAGGAGGTGTGTTTGGATCGGGAGGTCTGGGCGGCTTTGCTTGAGCTGCTGCCCCCGCGACCCGACTCCGGATAAAGCGGAAGAAAATGGATGGATGGCGTTAACAAACTAAGCAAAGCTTGTATAATGAGTCTGGATGGTGTCTGAGTCCAGAATGTCTTTACAGACTTCAACAATTTTTAGGAGAAATCAACCCTTTTATGTCCTATTAATTATGTCATTTTTAAATGTTAATTTACTGTCTTCATGTATTTATGAATTGTTTAGGTTCTTGTTATCATATAGACACTATTATTACTACTATTATTATTATTTAATTTTTTTAAATGGACCATAATGCAGGGATGAGAACAGTCTGGAAGGAAAAAGACTGGTGGCCGGCTGTGAGGGGGCACCACGTAAGGGTAAAATTTTGAATTTTTCACACTTTCGAGGAGCTGTTCTGGTGAATGCGTACGTGAGCTTCTGTTTATTGTATGGGCCAAGACTGAGGATGTGAGTGGCCACACCATTCTCAGAAATGGCAGCACACATATATTGTCCCCTCACTGTCCTGGGACATCCACCATGGCCCAGTGGCCAATAATATTACAGCCATGTCTTCGGCCCTTGGCCAGGTTGAATACAGCTTTATCCACCAACATGAGGATGTGAGGGGTCTCATTTCCTTCCAATGCCATTATTCACTACAATAAAACAAACAAATCAGTTATACAGAAGAGTCGTACACGACAGTAACAAACACTTACATAGGAATGTTCTATGTTCTCCTCCACAAGTTCAATATAGTACTGGCCACTACTCCAGTGGTTCCAAACATGGGGCACATGTACCCCGAGCAAAAGACCTGTGCAGAGGTACTACGGGCGGGGATCATCAATGACTATTGTAGACTTACTGAAATGTCACAGTAAAACCCACAGTATTTCATAGATCTGCTTGGGAGGCACTAATTGCAGCTCCTTGACCCATTTTCTTTTCGTGTGTTATATTCTTCAAAATAAGGTTGAGAATGATCATTGTATCATACAGTAAGCTCCAGTCTTCTGTTACAGTTTTTAGACAAAATGTTGAAGTCACATGAAGCAAATAGTCGGATTCAGAAATCAGGTACAGGGGTACTGAAGCCGAAAACGTTTGGGAACCACTGCTTAATTGTAAAAAGGTGATAATGTTCAACAACCATGAACTGACTTGGATGTACATACTGGTACCACAGTCTTTCACACCATCAGAGTTACTCTCAAATTTTACCCTGTAAAGTTGCTTCATGGTCATCTGATGTGCACACACACACACACACACACACACACACACACACACACACACACACACACACACACACACACACACACACACACACACACACACACACACACACACACACACACACACACACACACACACTAAATGAATAGACAAATGAGTAAATAAGTACATTTCTTGCTTCATGCAGTGTCCTGTCCTATACCATATATACAGTGGAGCAAAAAAGTATTGAATCAGCCCCGATTGAGCAAGTTCTCCTACTTAGAAAGATGAGAGACAAAATGAGAAAATAAATCCAGAAAATCATATTGTATTTTTAAAGAATTTATTTGTAAATTATGGTGGAAAATAAGTATTTGGTCACCCACAAACAAGCAAGATTTCTGGCTCTCACAGACCTGTAACAACTTCTTTAAGAAGCTCTTCTGTCCTCCACTCATTACCTGTATTAATGGCACCTGTTTGAACTCATTATCTGTATAAAAGACACCTGACACCTGTCCAAACTCAACCATGGCCAAGACCAAAGAGCTGTTGAATGACACCAGGAAGAAAATTGTAGACCTGCACCAGGCTGAGAAGAGTGAATCTACAATAGTCAAACAGGTTGGTGTGAATAAATCAACTGTGGGAGCAATTGTAAGAAAATGGAAGACATACAAGACCATTGATAATCTCCCTCGATATGGGGCTCCACGCAAGATGTCATCCCATGGGGTCAAAATGATCATAAGAACGGTGAACAAAAATCCCAGAACTACACGGAGGGACCTGATGAATGACCTGCAGAGAGCTGGGACCAAAGTAACAAAGGCTACACACTACGCAGAGAGGGACTCAAATCCTGCAGTGCCAGGCGTGTCCCCCTGCTTAAGCCAGTACGTGTCCAGGCCCATCTGAAGTTTGCCAGAGAGTATATGGATGGTCCAGAAGAGGACTGGGAGAATATCATGTGGTCAGATGAAACTAAAATACAACTCTTTGGGAAAAACTCAACTCATTGTGTTTGGAGGAAGAACAATGCTGAGTTGCATCCCAAGAACACCATATCTACTGTGAAGCATGGGGGTGGAAACATCATGCTTTGGGGCTGTTTTTCTGCAAAGGGGACAAGACGACTGATCAGTGTTAAGGGAAGAATAAACGTGGCCATCTATCGTGAGATTTTAAGTCAAAACCTCCTTCCATCAGTGAGAGCATTGAAGATGCAACGTGGCTGGGTCTTCCAGCATGACAATGATCCCAAACACACCGCTCAGGCAATGAAGGAGTGGCTCCATAAAAAGAATTTCAAGGTCCTGGAGTGGCCAAGCTAGTCTCCAGACCTCAACCCCATAGAAAATTTGTTGAGGGAGTTGAAAGTCTGTGTTGCCCAGCGACAGCCCTAAAACATCACTGCTCTAGAGATCTGCATGGAGGAATGGGCCAAAATACCAGCTACAGTGTGTGCAAACCTGGTGAAGACACAGGATACGTTTGACCTGTCATTGCCAACAAAGATTATGTTACCAAGTATTGAGTTGAACTTTTGTTATTGACCAAATACTTATTTTCCACCATAATTTACAAATAAATTATTTAAAAATCCTACAATGTGATGTCCTGGATTTTTTTTTTCATTTTGTCTCTCATAATTGAAGTGTACCTATGATGAAAATTACAGACCTCTTTCATCTTTCTAAGTAGGAGAACTTTCATAATCAGGGGCTGACTAAATACTTTTTTGCTCCACTGTATATATGGTATAGGACAGGACACTGTGCATGAAGAAAGAAATGTACTTATTTACTCATTTGCCTCCTCATTTAGTGTGTGTGTGTGTGTGAGAGAGAGGAAGCAAATTTTTTTCAGTTTGTAAGAAGAGCTGTGCACCAAGAATTAAATCACTAAACTGAAAAATGTTATTACAGTTTTAAAAAAGATATAATTATACAAACAGCATGTAAATGGTACAATAACTGCTACAATTAGAAAATCTTTAGATATTCAGAAATTCACTTTTAGTAGGCTGATATAAAAGCAATTAAAGCTACGGTATGTAGGATTTAGTGCCATCTAGTGGTGAGGATTCAAATTTCATTATGGTGTCACCAGTTTTGAATTTGTTTCCCTTCATGTTTTCACTTGTTGGATTCATGCTTCCTTGTGTTCTCTCCTGATGAATACAGCCCAGTCTATTTAGTTTGTTTTAGCCCAGTTTATTTTAGTATTTCTAACACCTGCCATGCCCTAACCATAGTCCCCCCCAGACCCCACATCACTCCACATTTCATGA
Source organism: Thalassophryne amazonica (assembly GCF_902500255.1). Classification (NCBI taxonomy): domain Eukaryota; kingdom Metazoa; phylum Chordata; class Actinopteri; order Batrachoidiformes; family Batrachoididae; genus Thalassophryne; species Thalassophryne amazonica. The sequence goes on from NC_047109.1 coordinate 13,875,093, forward strand.
AATGTGGGGCTAATTAAGTTGTGATACCGTCACAGAAATGCGGCACTTTCATAACGGTATCACGAATCATTGATTAATTTACATTTCGTGATGCCATCACGGAATGGCGTGAGATTGGATTGGATAAATAATCCTCTTCTCAAATTTGTTAACATGCGCTCGTGACCAGTAGACAGCGGCCTCTATGAGGGGGCTCTCGTTGGTGCTGGTAATTAATTAAACACTAATAAACAGATGCTCATAAATATCCCTCAGTCCTACATACAGCAGCTTTAAAATCAGGTTTCATCCATGCATTCCACTCACTTTGAGCTTTAACATGTTTATACTGAAGCCTCTGATTACATGTTGTGGTTTTCATAAAATTCATGTTGTAATCGGGGTGGGGGAGCCGATTACAGTGTGCAGGAGCGCACAGCTACGTTAGTGCTGCCCCACACAGCCTGTTAGCTGAAGTGGATTTTAATTAGTTATTTTCTTGTCAGTAAATCGAGGAATTATCAGTGGCCCAAAAAACAAGATAGAAACAGGAAAACCAACCTGCAGCACAAACCCACACACGACGAGGCTCATCTGAACCACAATCACGCTGTTAAAAACCAAAAAAAAAAAAAAAAAAAAAAAAAGAGCTCTTACCGCACACACACAGACAGTCAAATAGAATGAAACGCTCCAAGTGACTGACAGATACACATATTACCATAATATGTGGCTTACAAATGCAAAAACACTTTACGTATCTCATTTACGGCACAAAATATTCTTGTTCAGCTGCTTCTAAACAAATCCAAACCTGCTGATGCGTGTTTACACATTCAAACGCATTCTGAAACGTCTTCACGGCACAGTTCTGAACCACCACCGAGGCCATCATAGATAGATAGATAGATAGAATTCTTCGGGCCAACCATTTACATTTTTTCCAAGTGAAGAGATATTTCTACAAAACCTCATAGAGGGAGAGATTTAATTAACCAGAGCCATGTCAGACTCGCATATTAATCAATAATTAATGAATCACATATTAATGTTGAAAGTTGTTGCACCTCACGTGCATATTTTGGGTCAGTGTCAGTAATATGAGGTTACAAAGTGAAGCGATGTTCATGACAGAGGTTAATAATTTGTTTATTATTATATATATAGTCGAGGCGGCAGGCACAAATGCAGGACTCCAGGACACAGACGTTGGCGTAATAAAAGGGCTTTATCTTTAAACACCGCAGAGATACGGTACACAGAATGACAAGCAAACAGGCAGAGGTACAAACAGGCATGAGGCTGAGGCTTAGTAAAAAACAGGCTGAGGTCAATCACGGCAATTCAGAGTACGGCAGGCTAAGACAGAGGCAGGATCCAGAAACAACAAAACAAGGTCAAAAAAACGGCAAGGCAATCAGGGTGATAACAAAAGGCTGGAACGAGGCTTGCAAAAGACAACGAACTGGCAGCGCAGTGAGGAACAACCCAGGCTCACAGCATGTTGTGATTCAGCAGCACAAAATATACATTAATCTATTGGTTCATATTATTGTCATGAAAAGTGCCACATTTTTATCACAGCAGCACAAATTCAGTCTAATACATTCTGCGATGGCTGCACGAAATTAAAAGTGAAGCGGGGGGAGTTGGGAGTAGTTAAGGTTAGGGATGGGGGTTGGAGTAGGGTTAGTAATAGTGACTTTAAAAAAAAACATTTCGTTACGGGAGCACGAAAAAAATGTGAGACTGAGCTGTGAGGAAAGTGAAGGGCTTAAATAACAGGTGATGTAATTAGTGGAACAAGACACAGGTGTTAGTGAAGGTTCTGGAAGGAGGTGTGGTCTGGTGAAGCAAAGAAGCAGGAAGAGAGGCAAGAGAGTGAGTAAGTGAAAAACAAAGCAGATCAAAAGCAAGAGGAGTCAGTGACAGAAAGAACCAATGGTGAACATGTAACGTGCCCATAGACCAACAAAAGGAAGCGTGAACAACATAAAGGGTGATTAGCAATAGGGTCTTTAATCCCCTATTGCTCCCGGTGTGTAGTGAGCGCCTTGTACGGCAGCACCCTGACATCGGGGTGAATGTGAGGCATTATTTGTAAAGTGCTGTGAACATCTGATGCAGATGGAAAAGTGCTATATAAATGTGGTCCATTTACCATTTAAAGGGACAAACTAGGAAATAAAGTGACAGATGTAAAAAGAGAACAAGAGCAATAAAAGACTATAACCAAAACTGGAACAGAACTGAACATGGCTGCAGTATAAAAGTTGCAGCAAACAATGACAATAAAATAGTAAATCAAACTAAAGGGGTTAAGTAGAAAATAAGTGATGAACAGCAAACCATTAATGCAATAAATGACAAAAGTTAAACCCTAACAGAAAACAAGACCACTGACAACAGGAACATAACCAGATAATAAAACACAAAAAATAAATGTGAAACAACACCAGAGAATACCATAACACAAAGAAAAGAAATAAGTATAAGCATATTTTATATATATATATATACGGTCTGATATTTTCCCATACAGTCGCGCTTGGTTAAAAATCCTTTATTCTCACCCCCTCTCAACACACAGGAGATATCAGGACATACACAACAGTGACCTGAAAACAACCACTAAATGAAATAAGAGTGAACACGTTTGGAAACATGAAAAAGTTCACCTTGCTGCTTCACTGCTTCACCTCAGGGAGTTTTGGTGTCCACTGTTCACTCAGACGGGTTGACATTAATCTGTTAATGTGTCACATGAATTTGCTTTCTGGAGACCACAACCTTGCTGCACTCCAGTTTAAAAGGAGTGATAGGTGCCACTCTGATTGGGTGATTATTATGTCACACCCACAACATGTCTGTGGCCTATGAACATGGTAACTCCAACCCCTTTGTGCCTGACACTCTGCTCCGCTCCTCGGCTCTGCCAGTGTTTCACTCTAGTTTTGTGTGGATGGACATTTGTCCCTCATGAGGGGGTTTTGTGCTTCTCTAACTATATATTTTTTTTTCATTTATATGTAAATACATGTGTGTAACATAAGGCTGAAGTGTAGTTTATATATGGTGGTGTAATGTAGCTGTAAAACAGATTCCACAGTCCAACACAAAGGTTTGCCTTTTTAAAAAAAAATGATTTATTCCAGTTTATTACACTGAAAGAAGAAAGTTTGGATTCTAAAGCACAGAGGTTTTGTCAGGGTGTTGTTTAACGTGCTGGAGCCTGAGTGAAGATTTCCCAAAATGAATAACGAGGTGGTTTTAAAAATGTGGCCCTCACCACATGGTGTGTAGGAGACGCATCTGTTGGTGCAGGTTAGCTGAGGTGAACAGAGGATAGAGACAAAACAATCGAGCTGTCTGCATTCTTCTTTCACAACTTTCCCCACAGCTCGACTGTTTTCACTCTTCTTACAGTAATAACTGTGTAATAAGTGAATATATATACACACAGTGAGGAAAATAAGTATTTGAACACCCTGCGGTTTTGCAAGTTCTTCCACTTAGAAATCATGGAGGGGTCTGAAATTTTCATCTTAGGTGCATGTCCACTGTGAGACATAATCTAAAGAAAAAAAACTGAAAATCACATTGTATGACTTTTAAATAATTTGGATTTTATTACATGAAATAAGTATTTGAACACCTACCAACCAGCAAGAATTCTGGCTCTCACAGACCTGTTAATTTTTCTTTAAGAAGCCCTCTTATTCTGCACTCTTTACCTGTATTAATTGCACCTGTTTGAACTTGTTACCTGTATAAAAGACACCTGTTCACACACTCAATCAATCATACTCCAACCTGTCCACCATAGCCAAGACCAAAGAGCTGTCTAAGGACACCAGGGAGAAAACTGTAGACCTGCAGATTACATGAGTAACACATGATGCTGTCATGGTTTAAAATGCTGCAGGGCAGCAAGGTCCCCCTGCTCAAGCCAGCACATGTCCAGGCCCATTTGAAGTTCACCAGTGACCATCTGGATGATCCAGAGGAGGCATGGGAGAAGGTCATGTGGTCAGATGAGACCAAAATAGAGCTTTTTGGAATCAACTCCACTTACCATGTTTAGAGGATGAGAACAACCCCAAGAAAATCATCCCAACCGTGAAGCATGGGGGTGGAAACATCTCATACTCTGGGGGTGAACTTCTGCAAATGGGGACAGGATGACTGCACCGTATTGAAGGGAGGATGGATGGGGTCATGTATTGCGAGATTTTGGCAAACAACCTCCTTCCCTCAGTAAGAGCATTGAAGATGGGTCATGGCTGGGTCTTCCAGCATGACAATGACCCCAAACACACAGCCAGGGCAACTAAGGAGGGGCTCCGCAAGAAGCATTTCAAGGTCCTGGAGTGGCCTGGCCAGTCTCCAGACCTGAACTCAATAGAAAATCTTTGGAGGGAGCTGAAACTCCAAACATGAAAGATTTGGAGAAGATCTGTATGGAGGAGTGGACCAAAATCCCTGTTGCAATGTGTGAAAACCTGGTGAAAAACTACAGGAATCATCTGACCTCGGTAATTGCAAACAAAAGCTACTGTATCAATTGTTAAGCTCTGTTTTTCTTGGGGGTCAAATACTTATTTTATGCAACAAAATGCAAATTAATTATTTAAAAATCATACAATGTGATTTTTTGGATTTTGTTTTTTTTTTTTTAGATTCTGTCTCTCAGTTGAAGTGTACCTACGATAAAAATTACAGACCTCTCCATTCTTTGTAGGTGGGAAAACCTGCAAAACTGACAGGGGGTCAAATACTTATTTTCCCCACTGTGTATATATATATATATATATATATATATACAGATGATAGTGGAGTGGAGGTGATAGCAGGTGTGTGCCAGCATGCTGTGGCTAAACACTCATTCATATAAATGTTTAGCCTTTCATATAAATGGCCCCCCCACCCCCCGCGCCTTTTTCCGGTTCCACCTACAGGTCTAAGAGATTTATGTCTCCATAAACGATCAAATCAAATATGTAATGTACTCACTCACCTCATAGCAAACTCTGCATAGTGTGGTGTGTTACAACTAATTCTAATCCAATTACATTTTTTCCACAAATCTGATTGGTTAGTCCTGTAAAATTTCAGACCATATAATATTGGGTGTAGGGTGGCAAAATATTTGACCGTTTTACATTTGGACGTATTACTCTGTGTCCTGACGGCGCGCGCGCTGCTACGCAGATGTCAATAGTGGCAGTGTAATCTGAGAGAAAGTCACGTAACGACGAAGATGCTGAAATGGGTGATATTGTGCGTGATGATGTGGATTCTGATACAGAATTACTGTTTCACATTTGATGGATGATCACGTTTGATGGATTACTCCGCGCCTTGACCGCTGTTGGAGCAATGCTGCCTCGGCTCGACAGTAAGCCTCACCGACCAAATTACCTACAGAGAAATAAACTGTGCAAACAATAGAATTGGATTAGAATGGGAATAACTCCCATGTGTTTGATGATTTGCAGATGTTCATGTTGTATTACAGTCGCAAATATCCTTTTTTTTTGGTAAAAATCCTTTTTAAAGCTCAGTTTACCGGATAACCAGCATGAACGTCTGCAACTCATCAGACAGAACAGGGTTATTTCCTAAATCTACTTATCTAAAGTATTGAAAAACAATACCATATTCATATCCTGATTAAATGATTAGTTGCTTTTATTAATAACCACTTAACCACTGTTTTACACTTTCATCAAAGGCTGTCACACATAATTGCAGATCTACAAACAACTCACATGTTGCTGTGTGATGTGGTTTGAACATGTAAATCTGCTATTTTCAGAATTTTCATCATTTATTTTATTCAAAGCTCCAGAATATAGAGATATTGTTCAGTATAGTAGATTTATTAAGGGCATGTGTGTTTATTTGTACTTCAGCGGGGGCGAGTTGGTGCAGTATCTTCATGAGGATGGGCCAGTCTGGACCCAAAAGCCCTTCTTCTGCATCTACAGTACTACCTCATCCATTTATTTAATGCTGATGGAGATTTATTTTAACTAATGTACTTTTTAATTACCCATGGAAACTTAATTAAGTTTAAAAGTTCCAAGATAAAACCACACCAAATTTATTCCTTTTGACATTTACCTTACAAAATGCCTGACCTACATTTAAAAGGGTTAAAATTAGATGCAGTTTTCCAAAATGTAACGTCTCCTCATTAAAAATTTTGTCCTCTCCAAGACAATAAAGTGTGGGGACAGATACAGGTGTGATTTATGGAGAGAAGAATGCAGCATTTCTGCTTTTGTTATTGATTTGTTTCTATAAGTAACATTTTCTAAATAGGATATACTTTCTTTTCACCCCTGTGACACATTTTGGGTAGGTACCCTTTAAGGAGAAAGTGCCCATATTAAAAAAAGACAGATTAGTGATGCTTGTCCCTTTTAACTCCTGCCAAAAGCACTTACAAAAGCCAAAATTTTAACTTTTTCCAATGCCACTCACGTCGCTGTCAGCGTGCACGTCAGCCTCACTGTCAATCACATCGACGACAAGTGTAATTTAGCGGACAGGTTTGTGCAGACGGACCACACCACAGCTGTTTGTATCCTGGATGTTCTGTCCTGTCCAAGGATTCATGAGCATTCATGACCAGAGAGAGAGAAACCAGCGTGCTGTTCCTTATTTATGAGGCCACTGAGAAAGGAGTTAAAACAAGCAGCAATAAAAATACATCTTCTGGAGAGTAAAAGAGGAAAAAAGATGAACAGTAACAAAGAGGGTAATAAAGTTTGGTTATCACATGATTAAAAATGAAGATAACGCTGTTTGGAAATGTAAAAAAAAAAAACATAAGTTACATTAATAAAAAGCTTTGAGTTAATCATAATGATTGAGGACTGATAGCAAGTGTACCTGTGCTTGTATTATATTATATTATATTTTACTGTTAAAGAAATGAAGTCATTTGTTAAATGTGTAGGATCGGGAGCTTCGAGGCGTCTGCCAGAGACGGCAGTTTAAAAGGGACCTCCTCTAAAATTTTTGTGGGCAATAGTTTCATTCTAAATGGTAAATCAAACTAATATTTGCAGGTTTTTTTCCCAAAATTTTTTTTCCTATTAATAATTATCCAGCCCAGTCTCACGTTTTTTTTTTCATGCTCCCGTCACAAAATTATTGTAATTTTCGTGATGTTTTTTTTTTTAACTCACTATTACTAACCCTACTCCTTCCCCCAACTCTAACCTTAACCACCCTCCACTTCACTTTTAAAAACATATTCACTATATATAATCTGTCACTAGTGGTGCTGCAATCAACCCGGAAGTGTGACGTCATTGTATGGGCACGTGTGTACAACACAACAGGTTTTTTGCAAAGCTTTTTTTTCCCACTTTATCTTGTGCAGAGATGCCAGAGAGTAGTAGCACCAGAGAGGGTTTTCTTTTTGAACCTACCATGACAGTGATTTTGACGACACAGACAGCAGTGATGATGAACAATCATCCAGGACTGAAAATCTGCTTTGGTATTGTATTATAACAATATTATTAATGATTGCCAAAAGAATCCATATCTGTAAATTTCACTCTGACACCTGTTCATACATTGTCCAAAAAATGTTTTATTGAATTTTATTGTTTCAGATTGTGCAGATACATAGCATACTGAAGTTTTACCTGGTGGGTCTATGGCAAATTTGGGAGGAAATGCAGAAAGGTGATTCCGGCCTGTGCAGTTATGGTGATAATAAACAGGTTCCCAGAAGAGAATGGCATTTATGAAGGCTTCCATGCTGTGTTGAGTGAGGACCCAGTCCAGCTTCTCCATAAGGATCAATACATGTCTTCATATCTGTAAAATGACATTTGGGTAATGAAAATATTTTGGATGTGGTTGATTGAGAGAAATAAAGTCAAATTATATATATATATATATATATATATATATATATATATATATATATAAAAATACATCATGCTGATTGTTTAATTTTGAAAGTCAAAAAGAATAATTGCATATTTGTTAGCATTTATTTGAGCCTCTTATTTTGGTAAAGAGAGTGTTATTGATCAGATTTTTTTTCTAAATTTCCCATCTGAAATTGTTCAAACAACTCACATTTACCACTAAGCAGATAAGCAAACTTGCAAATATTTATATTGATATAATTGAGCTTAATAATGTCTCACATTCTTTTGTGTATTGAAAATCTTTGCATTTTGTTCCATAGCAGTTCAAAATATGACACGAGTGTAACCCTTTTACCACCCGGCTCATTATGGTAAGGGAGTGATTTCTTATTGTACACCCCTTTTCCTTGACTTCTATGGTAAAAGAGACATCAAGATGTATAAATAACTTTTTGTCTAGGGTTAATTATGACTCTCACTTACACAACTAATAATAAGGGGTTCTCCCAGAAATAATAAATCAGTGAATAAGTAATTGAATACAGTAACTTACCAGGTAACTCAGGAATAGTATCTCTAGAATGTACTGCTGAAACCAAAGGAATAATAAACACATACAATAAATGCAGTTTCAGGATTGTCTTTTTTGTATTAATTAAAGGAAAGAATAGGGTAAACACACATTTAAATTGAAATATGAAATAATGGTTTGACGCTATTAAATGAAGTCTTAGTCTTAAGAGTGTACTCTGAGTGTTTTATGCAAGCTTGCGAATTAGGACTGTTGGCGCGTGTTGGAGCTCATATCCACTGAAGAACCCTTTGGAAAACAATAATCCTACCAGTCTGGAGCAAATCCTCGTCTTCAAGACCCAGAGAGTGACTATGTGCATGCAGAAACTCCATTCCCTGATCCTCCACGCAGGTGAGGGTGGTTTCACTGGCAACAGCACCGTCTCTTCTCCCGACTCTTAACGAGCTAAAACTTCAAAGCAGCAGCGTTAGCTTCAGTGTTAGCTTAGCCTAGCCTGCTCAGTTATGTCCTGAACTGCAGCTCAAACTCACTCCTTTTTGGTGCGGGTCGTTCAGAAATCTCCTCTGCAGTCCACGGATGTGAGGAACTGGTACCCAAGCTCAAGGTAGTTCTGCTTTTAATTACTTTCAGTCTCTTCAAAACGCATGTCTCCTGCTTGCACCTGCACGACACCTTCCGTCCTCCTCCGCATCGCAAGTCCCGCTTTTTTCCTCTTTTCCCTTCCGGTCTAACGTAAGGCACTCAAAGCATCACAACCAAAAAGATTAATAAAAAATTAAATGGATCTGGAATTCAACCTTTTTTTCTTACAACTGAACTATTAACTTTTTTATGAATTACTTAATATTTATCAATGTTTTTCAACATGAACCAAAGTGAATATTTTATCATTAAACCATGAAGTATTGTAAGTTATTTTACAAAGAGAAAACATTAACCACCTAGTACTCCATTTATTTTTTTTGTAATAAAATAAACCTTGAAGAAAAAAATAAAATAAACTGATTTACTAAAAATCAGGTTATTACACGAGTAGATGATATTTTTATATTTTATTTTTATAATAATTTTCCAGATAACTACTCCATCAGCAATATTTACAGAATCTTGACACATGGTTTTGGATGGTTTCCAACTTGACTGGCTTGTCCTTCTTGCTGATGGTTTTCCTTGCCTGCTCTGGTACACAGGTATGGCACCATCTTTGGAATCGGTCCCTAAAATAAAAAGTATGAAATCATACAATGTAGCAATAACTTCCCTCAAGTGAAACAAATTACATTTTTCCAGAGTTTGTAGCACAATGGAAAATGTCAACAGCATCCAATTTAGGTTCAGAACTTTGTAAATAGTTGCTTTGCCAAAATAACAAAAGCTGGTCTTTTTTTTAGGTGAGTGTGGCTAGTGCAACTTGATTTCAGTGCAGAAGGTTCCTGATTCAAACCCCAATCCTGCCACATGTACTGTGGAGTTGCATCTGTCATCTGCCAAGTCAACATGCAAATCAACTTCTCATTTACTGTGGCGACTCCAAGTGCAAACAAAGGCGCATGGTTTACTTTATATCTCCTTGACAACTGCAATGTAAGTGTTTCAATGATGTGTTTGTAATTATACAGAATTATCAGTAATCAGTATGTTCATAAAAGTGAGAAAGACAGGAATATATCATTACCATGGACAAGTCTGCTCAAGGTGGCTTCCATCAGCTCCCCCCTGAATTTGAAATCCTTGTGGTCTTTGACGGTCCTCACATCAAAGTCTTGGCTAACAATGCTCCACTGAATTTTGTCTTCAAGAAGGAAAGCATTTCGCTCATTGGTTAGATTTTAGGAAGTAAACTCTGTCTCTCATGACCAATTTTTGGTTGGGATTTTACCAGAAGATATCAAATACGGCCACAGGGTATTGCCAAGGTTTTTCATCCATCCATCTGTCTGTGTCTGTCTGTGCTCAGCATTAGTCCAGTCCGAATACTGCCAGAGTCTTTAAATTCACAGGGAACATTCTTGGGACACAGACCTGGGACATGTTCAAAGATGACTAACCTTGACATATTGTAAGAGGTATTTTAAAAGGTTAAAAAGCCACATTCTGTTCCTATTTTTATGGTATGATCTCGCAGATGTGAGCGTGGTGACATCACTTCCTGTGTTGCTAGCTGCTAACTTTGCTTTGTTTTTGGCTAAATGTAACACCTTTCTTATATATTATATAAAAGCTAGCAAGAAATAAACAGTTCTAAAACTTGAAATACTGTTTTTGTAACATCTCTGGAAGAATTTACAAGACATTTCGCAGATGTTAGCGTGCACATAACCTCTGCTAACTCAAAGATAACTTCTGCTAGTGTCAAAAGCTCATGTATGCACACACGCACGCCCTTGAACATGTATGAATTGTATGTAAGACAATAAGATCTTAATAATTAATTAAACAACTCCGAATTATAAAGAAGACAATGGCCGAAGGATATTTTAGCATTGCGTTATAATTTGACATTTTATTTACCAATGATATGCACTTTAAGTATTTTTCACTAAATTGCAAACTATTATTTTTATTGATTGTACATGTTTTTACTTGTTCTGCTAAACACTGTGCTGAACTATTTCTATCTTTTTATTGCTTTGTATGGAGCTTTTATGGACAATAAAGACAACAGAATATAGTTAAAGGAAAGTTTCCTGTCAAGTTATTTAACAATTTTAATGCCAAAACAGCCTTTTCTTGATGCTGTAAAAGAAAAAGAATTTGGTTTTCATGCCTGATCCACAAGTTGAAGTTCTAATGGAAGAAGTTTTCGTTAATCGCAGATATTTCAGTCATAATAGCAGATTTTATGACTACAACTGAAAATAGGGACACCTCAGAAATGCAGACAGTGGTTTTGTGGGGCTAAATTCTTCCTCAGACATAGCCTTATATTTATCAGAAACTTTTTCTATTAAACGACAGTCCGCCGATTAATATTATGTGAATTACCCAATTTAATACGAGGGATGTAATATCACTGGGAAGTAACAATCCCAAACAAACTAGTAGGTTTATGAAGTGAGAAACCAGAGGTGATATGGGAGGTATCATGAGTTTATATGACACATAAAGTATCAGAAGAAGTTTCACACAGGCCAGCACCATAGTATGACTGGGAATCAAACCCAAGTCTACATAGCAATACCCACTCCTTTTCCATTGAGCTACCTGATGAATTACACTCTGTCGAGGCTTGTTGGTGCCGGCGCTTATCCCTGGATTCCGTAGTGTGAAGCAGATGAGAGTCTCTAACTGCCCTGGATGGGACACCAGTCCATCTCAGGTTGCTTCCCCAGCCAACGTCAGAACACACAAAATGTGGAAGTACAAAAAATAAAGCAAATATCAGGCTCTAAAAACTTTAAAGTAAAACTAGAAGGAAATGAGTGTGCAAAGTGTTGGTGTCAGCAGAAACAAACGCTGCTCTGGGACATTATAAATCTACAGCTTTTCAAAGTAACAAAACTCTGATCTACTTTAACCGTATTTTTTCTGCATAAATTATGTGCCACGTGTTCTTATTCCCGGCTGTTCCACAAGTCATAATAGTCTCGACAGCATCCCGAGTGAAGTGGCCGTGAATTCTCATTGCCTGTGACATCTCAGTGATTTAAATGGAAGACCTGTGTACCTCCATAGTTTACCAGCATCAAATATAAAACAAAACAAAACCTCTGCGTTCCGGTGAGACCACTTCCCCCTTAAATATTTCAAAAACCTTCCCCCTTTTTCCTCTTGCCAGCAATCAGAAAACAATCTTTCCTTGTCGCAGCCCGGCATCTTCAGGGACTGCGGGTAGCAAGTGCGAGCGAGCACGTCTGAATGTGAGATGACTGCTCCAGATCCTGCAGCGGGGGTGGGGGGATGTGGTGTGGGTGGGGGGGGTCGGCTGGTGGAGGCGCCTTAATTGAACATGCAACTGGCTTCTCCTGCAGAGGGAGAAAAGGAAGAAGTGGCTCCCAGTGGCTCCATGTATCGCATAACCAGTGACCTAGAAAAGGAACACTGATCACTCCCTGATGGCAGAGGAGACGCGCTGAAGCCTGCTGCTCAACACAGACAACAAGGCATTGTGGGTAAAGCAGGGAGAGCTGCAGCACAATGTTAACTGCCAACATACTGACGAATGATCGCAAACACAAAGTCGAGCTGCACTCATTAGAGCACAAACACCTCAGAGTCCAAAACCACCATGTGGACGACAAAACCAGGAAGGTGGAACAATACGCAACTATCAGGTGTGCAGTGACATCATCACGCCGGGCGCATTCATTTCTTTCTGGTTCATGATGGTACTTGCATTTCTTCAGCAGAGGGACCAAACTTTTTTTTTAGGTCCGTTGTGAAGCATCAACAGGTCTGAGCTTTACAGAAAGCAACGGTGCCTCACATTGGTGGTGGAGGATAATTCAGCCTGCAGAGGCGTGCCGATCACTTAAGAACTCAGACTCTGTATGGCGGCAATTTCACAATAACTTCAAATCAGTTATGGCATTTTACAGGGGAAATTTAATCTATACCATTAATTCTCAGAGGTTCAAATCCCAAATACCGTATATGTCAGTTAGTCTGTCCGTAGGAAAAATGCACAACTAGATTGTCATTGTTTTCAGGCAACATTCCAAATTACCTGAAGATGTGCAGTAATATTTTCTAAGCAAAAGTGTAACTGTAAGTGTGGTTTTAAGCACATTATAAATTACATAAAGTACTTAAAGTAAAAATGTCCTCACTTTAAAGATAAAAATGATTGGTCTATTTTCCTTAATATTTATGTTTATTGTTGCACACTTCAGTGACTGCATAGTTTATCATTAACAGTTTTGTGTTAATAAAACACTTAAAGCTTTAAGTATGACTAAATGCTTTTTTCAAAATTAAATACTCCTTGGGTGGTGGTACTGAGGAGGCACGGTGAACAGCCTTTATTTTCATTTCTGCAAGGTGGCAACCCTACCTGGGACACACTAGGTACTGAAAATGTGAGTCCCAAGGCCCGGCACTGAATCCAGGCACCTCGAGGCGGCTTTTCCGCCTCTCACAAGTGCAGAATTCAATCCACAGAGCTGCTAATTTCAGGAGTTAAGTGTGCTGCACTGTACAAAGAAAGGTGACAAATGATGTCATGAAAGCAAAGTGCGTCTGTGTAGATTTAAATCTGAAAAAGGCAGCATAAACAAGAGTAAATCCATGACACTGTAGGGGTGCAGGTCTTTTGAAATGAAACAGGTCTTGGGTCAAGTTATTCTTTTTGCACCTTCAGAATTTGACATTCAAGATATTTTTATCTACTGTAAGAGAAACAACTTGAGCCAATTCATTTGAAATATGACGCACACTTAATATTGAATTATTTTGATATTTCATGTCATTTGTTATATATTAATCATGAGTCATGTTAAAAACATTAATATTGGATGGATAGCATCTACACTAGGCATGTGGAGATTAATCGATACGAATCGGTATAAACGTGCGTGATGTAAGTGCATCGATTCAATCAGTGTGCATTGATTCAGTTGATTGATGGATCGGTCGCTGCCTGCTTGCATCGATGTTATTCTGATGCACACTGAATGCACCATGGACGGAAGCCAGAAAGAACATTTCTACCACAACAAAAATGTTGACATCAAAACCCTTTTTGCTTAACGATTCCATTATCGGTCCTTCAGTTTGGGACACCGGAGCAGCCGTTGTTCTTAAGGGTGTTTATCGGAAAATGCTCATTTCTCTACATTGGTTGCAGACTGCAGTGGGGCTTCTTGAAACTTTAAGCAATGAAGCAGCACTTCGACCCGCTGGTCGCTGGTTCTTCGCTTCCAGCGGCAGGTCAGCAATTTCTTCATTAACCCCTCTCAAAGCCATTTAAAGATGTCAATTGTGAGACACTTTTGTGTGGATTAAAGTCACTAACTGGGACTCTTGACTTGTTGCAGGCAAGAACCGAGAATCGTCCTCTGTTTCACACCGGAGTTTTACACAATGGTTCTCTGGCGTGAGCACCAGCCGGTGTGTAAACTGAAGTTGTCCATCAGGTAATTGAAATCATCATCATCATAATAATAATAATTTGTTTGTCTGTTTTGTGGGACTAAGTACACAACTCCAAAGAGCTATGCAGATTATGGTCGGAATTACTAACTTCAGAGCGAATCGCATTTTAAATCAAATTACACCTGTTTCCAAACGTTAGAATAAACAATAAACTACAACCAACCGAAACCGTTTTTTCTCCCAAAATGAGACGTCCTCCATTTCTTTTGAATTATATCCTGACGTGCAGCGCAGCCGACTGAGCTCAGCTCAGAGCCTGTGGAGTTAGGATCCAGAGATCTAGGTGGTCGTGTATTGAGGTGTGTATTGAAACACTGTCAGTGATGAGATTCACATGTCTAATCTACACACAGTATCTTTAATCTGAGAGCTGCATCAGACACATTAACACAGTGAGACAGACAAACTGACACTTTTTTCAATTAAAGACATTAATTGTCATTTGTGTCTGATTAATTTGCAGCACTTTATTTATTTATTTTGGCTAGTCACATGACATGTAATGTAGTATAAGTGCCGTTGTCTTCCTGAAGCCACAGTCAATAAACACAAAAGTGGTTCAGTACATGTTCGCTTTTAGGTACCTAGTTTGTAAGAAAGAAAAATGTACCAATTAACCAGTTCTGTTTATTATTCCAAACATTCTGGAGGGTGCAGGCTGGTGTCCATTCTAGTTACAGATCTATGCTCAAACACCTGCAGAGTCATGCGAGAGGAACAGACGCAGTGACTCACTGACGGCAGCAAGGAGAATCAAAGAAAATGGAGACAAATTGATTTTTGAATCAATCAATCAATCAATCAATTTTTTTTATATAGCGCCAAATCACAACAAACAGTTGCCCCAAGGCGCTTTATATTGTAAGGCAAGGCCATACAATAATGATGTAAAACCCCAACGGTCAAAACGACCCCCTGTGAGCAAGCACTTGGCTACAGTGGGAAGGAAAAACTCCCTTTTAACAGGAAGAAACCTCCAGCAGAACCAGGCTCAGGGAGGGGCAGTCTTCTGCTGGGACTGGTTGGGGCTGAGGGAGAGAACCAGGAAAAAGACATGCTGTGGAGGGGAGCAGAGATCAATCACTAATGATTAAATGCAGAGTGGTGCATACAGAGCAAAAAGAGAAAGAAACAGTGCATCATGGGAACCCCCCAGCAGTCTACGTCTATAGCAGCATAACTAAGGGATGGTTCAGGGTCACCTGATCCAGCCCTAACTATAAGCTTTAGCAAAAAGGAAAGTTTTAAGCCTAATCTTAAAAGTAGAGAGGGTGTCTGTCTCCCTGATCTGAATTGGGAGCTGGTTCCACAGGAGAGGAGCCTGAAAGCTGAAGGCTCTGCCTCCCATTCTACTCTTACAAACCCTAGGAACTACAAGTAAGCCTGCAGTCTGAGAGCGAAGCGCTCTATTGGGGTGATATGGTACTACGAGGTCCCTAAGATAAGATGGGACCTGATTATTCAAAACCTTATAAGTAAGAAGAAGAATTTTAAATTCTATTCTAGAATTAACAGGAAGCCAATGAAGAGAGGCCAATATGGGTGAGATATGCTCTCTCCTTCTAGTCCCCGTCAGTACTCTAGCTGCAGCATTTTGAATTAACTGAAGGCTTTTTAGGGAACTTTTTTAGGGAACATCCTTAACATTTAGGGAATGTGCAGGATGTCCCAGGATGCACGTGTCCCGTGGACGTTTTGTCCCAGGAGCGTGGTACATTTTATATCTTGCATCCAGCCTTGATTATTCTGCGTCAGGACGGTGTCAGTGTGAACCCTGATTAAGAACATTATAAATCTCATCGCTCACAATGGAGGCACTTGGTCAGCAAATGCTAATGTTAGCCCATTAGCATCAGATTATGTGCCACCTGTTAGCACTGCGTTATGCAACGCTAGTGAGTTGTCATGTGAATATCATGCTAATGTTAACCTGTCAACTCTGCATTATGTGATGCTAACAGGTTTTAAGACTCATGAATGATTAAATCCATCATAATTCAAGGTTTAGCGGTGACCATCCCACCCCACCCCAGTTGCCCTCAGCAACCACAAATGTGTGTATTTTTAAAAACACATTATGAATCCCGTTGTTCACAATGGAAGCACTGAGCTTATGCTAACTTTAGGTGTAATGTCAACACCTTGAAATAATTTTAGCTTGAATAGAGTGGATTCATCCCTGGGGATTGCAGTATCGTTGATATAACACAGATGGAAATGACCCAGCTGTCTGCCATCCAGGACCCACGGCAGTTCTGCAGTGAGGTGAGTACGGCACCAGCGCATGTTCCCAGACCCGACCGAATTATCCAAAACACATTAACAATAATGAAGGAAATACGTCCGCACCTATACTTAAATACACGATAAATACTTTCAATTCCAGATCAATCACTAATATGCTGTCCATTATTGGCATATAAATTCTGTTATAGAATATAAGTCAAGAGCCTCAAATGACTATAAATACCAGGTGAGAAATGCAGCACAGTGTAAGTTGTACCAGAAGATTCAGATCTTTAAATAGTCAATCAGAATTGGTTTATTAACATCAGCTTGAATCGCCAAACAAGTAGGTGTTTCCTATTAGTTATCGGCTCTCAACCAACAGGAACCGCCCATGTTCCTTAAAACATCAGTGATCTCACTCACTTCTTGCTGTTTACAGATCACTGAAAAGACATCCCCTCCTCCACCCCATCACCAAGCCTACCCAACCTTTACCCCTTCCATTGGCAGAATTTGCACTTTTCTCAACTTTACTCTCTTCCATGATGGTGACCAGCACCAAATGACACCATAGACTATAGCTTTCTGTGTATAATTTCATTTTAAAATTATCAATTTTAGCTTTTCTCTTGAGTCTTTATGGTAGAATTTGCCTGGTATTACTCCTGCACAGTTACAAATGACAATGTATTTCAGTATTTTATTTGAATTGTGTGTAATGTAACTTTACATGATATGTAGAAAAGCAACTTTGTAGTAGAAAACACAGGTTGCTGTTGTATCAACAGATACAATAGCAGCAACAACAAAAAGGTGCTCTAGGTTAACGATTTAGTACATTTAGCACAGTTTGTTAAATAAATTGCATCCACCCTTCAGTGTGTGTGTGTGTGTGTTGATGCTCATTTTTTTCATAATTAATTCTAAAATGAGAATCCAATGAAATTGTGAAATTGTGTTGTCAGATATTGTAGCAGTACAAATAAATATTTTTAACATTTAAATGTTATTATGTTTACGATATTTTTTTTTATATTATTTTATATATATATATATATATATATATATATATAATTTTATATTTTTTATATTTTTTTTACGATGTTTCGTATAATGCAGGGAAATGTAAAATCCAAATCAAATAAAGATAATTGTGATGCCGGCATCTTTATTTTCCCAAATAGCGTGAACAGTTTTCTGTGCGTTTCTGCAGGATAGTTTCTCTTCTCCTCATCCTTTCATTTGTCTCCTCGCTGACGTGCATCACAGTCTTCACATTAATCACCAGTCTGTCGCTCCTTTCCTCCTCCTGCTCTCAATTTATTCACATTCCTCTCTTTCTCTTCCTTTACCGTGAATCACGCCTAATTAGGCGCTCTCTACATCTGATTTTCATAAAAGGCTCGGGGGAAGGGGGAGTTTCGTTATGACAATTATTTTTCGTATATGAAACAGGCACAAAGGATAAATGGTTATTAGTATTCTGCACCTTTAGAAAATCACCAAAAGATCCGGCTTTGATTCGGAGATTACAAAGAGAAGCTGCTGTTCTTTAAAAAATGGCAGACAGTCACCGTGGACATGTTACAGCTGAAAGTGCTGCTGGGGGAAAAAAGAGCCAAGATTCACTAAGAAAAAAATCATGTTTATTAAATGTCTAAAATATAGAAAATTACCACAATAAGATAAGATGGATGAATGAATTAAAGTTTTATTTCAGACATGAAAAACAAAACAAATAAAGAACAACAACAACAAACAGAAAAGCAACAAATCATAAAAAAGATAAAACAAAAGAACAATGTCAACATAACATATCCGAAAGGGATGTTATGTAGATAAGATAAGCTAAAATTAATGAATGAATTAAAGTTTTATTTCGGACATGAAAAACAAAACAAAGAACAACAACAGCAAACATAGAAAAGCAACAAATCATAAAAAAGACAAAACAAAAGAACAATGTCAACATAACATATCCGAAAGGGATGTTATGTAGATAAAATAAGATCAAATGAATGAATGAATTAAAGTTTTATTTCAGACATGAAAAACAAAACAAATAAAGAACAACAACAACAAACAGAAAAGCAACAAATCATAAAAAAGATAAAACAAAAGAACAATGTCAACATAACATATCCGAAAGGGATGTTATGTAGATAAGATAAGCTAAAATTAATGAATGAATTAAAGTTTTATTTCGGACATGAAAAACAAAACAAAGAACAACAACAGCAAACATAGAAAAGCAACAAATCATAAAAAAGACAAAACAAAAGAACAATGTCAACATAACATATCCGAAAGGGATGTTATGTAGATAAAATAAGATCAAATGAATGAATGAATTAAAGTTTTATTTCAGACATGAAAAACAAAACAAATAAAGAACAACAACAACAAACAGAAAAGCAACAAATCATAAAAAAGATAAAACAAAAGAACAATGTCAACATAACATATCTGAAAGGGATGTTATGTAGATAAGATAAGATGAATGAATTAATTAAAGTTTTATTTCGGACATGAAAAACAAAACACAGAGCAACAACAGCAAACATAGAAAAGCAACAAATCATAAAAAAGACAAAAGAACAATGTCAACATAACATATCCGAAAGGGATGTTATGTAGATGAGATGAGATAAGATAAGATGAATGAATGAATGAATTAAAGTTTTATTTCGGACATGAAAAACAAAACAAAGAGCAGCAACAGCAAACATAGAAAAGCAACAAATCATAAAGACAAAACAAAAGAACAATGTCAACATAACATATCCAAAAGGGATGTTATGTAGATAAGATAAGATAAGATAATCCTTTAATAGTACCACAGCGGGGAAATTTACCATGTTACAACAGCACAGGGACAGTCATAGAACAACCGTGCAAATACGTAAAAATAAGGTAAAAGAAAAATAATTAAGTCAAGTTCTGTATGGAATAACAATATATTCAGGTACTGTATATATTGATTACAATATGTACAAGCAGAAAGAATGTTTGGTAATATTGTACATGGGTGTTCAAGGGATTTGTACATGAGTGTACAAGTATTATTGCACAGAATGTGTTGTATTATTGCAAATGGCTGAGAAATTTCCTCTATAACGATATTAGTGATTTGAGTGGTCTGAGTGGTCGACTGGGAACAGTATTGGTTGTGGAGTCTGACAGCAGCAGGAAGGAAGGACCTGCGGTGTTGCTCCTTCACGTACTTTGGGTGGAGCAGTGTGTCACTGAACTTTCTGGTGCACTCAGTGTGTCACTCAGGGGGTGGGAGGCGTTCTCCAGCAGGGATGACAGCTTAGCCATCATCCTCCTTTCTGCCACCTCCTGCCCTGCACTGAGTCCAGGGGACGTCCCAGGACAGAGCTAGCCTTCCTAATCCCTTTGTCATAAAGTGATGGAGAGATGGATGTTTTAAATCATTCAATGTTATCAGTTATGTAAGAGTGCCTCCTTGTGGCATCAAGTGGTATAAGCATTCAACACAAAGCACTTTCAATGTTGGAGGGTTTTTTATTATAATTCTTTTTGCATCTAGATTTGGATCATCCTCGAAGATGAATCACGTGTTCCCAGTGCCAAAATCTATTGTTGTTTTAAAATTCAACGTTATCGCACAGATAAATAATGAAATGTCCAAACTCACAATATTTGAAAAATTAGTTGGCCCCATCCTTCTTTTTTTTTGTATCAGTGTCTATTTCAAACCAAAATGAACATTTTCAGAGTGTTGTATGAAAAGCTGAAGCCGCAGCAATAATTACGCAGTTTTTATTTTTTTGGTTCAGCCCCTTTATGCAAATTTTACAATTTCACTTTATAGTCATAAAAATGTATTTAGGGAGCCTTATTTTGACAGTCAGTTAGTCCATTTGGGGCGTGTCGATGTGCACATAACTATTTAAGTAATGAAAAATGTTGGTGCAAAGCTGAACACTGGGCACAAAAGGGTTTGATTTACCACATTCAATCAGTGTAATGCAGTCCAAACATGATAATAACCAGTCAGAGCGCCACCTGTTGTTCTATTTAAACTGGACTGCACCCAGCACACAGAGCTGGAGTATCGAGGAAGTAGAAACAAATAAAAGGATTTCAGGCAGGAAGTGAGGTTTGGGGTTTTTCTCACTTATTTGGTTTATTTGTCATTCTCAGGTCACGTTCATCGTATACTTTATGTACATAATGTTGCGTGTGTGTGTGTGCGCGGGGGGGCTAATATGCTGTCATATTAATATGATGGTGTATAGACCGTTGCAGGTGATGAGTGATTTGTGCAGGCAGAGTGTCCGTGTGTTGTGAAGCCGCTTATGTGGGCCACATCTGATTGTTACACTCTTCATACAGCGCTAGCCAGGGCAGGACTTCAGACCTGGGGCATCTTGTACAAAGCATGCGTAGGCACAAAAACATGGCCAATGTTGCCACAGTTACTTTGAAAAAGTAATCCAATTACTGATTACTGATTACTCCTTGAAAAAGTAACTTAGTTACTTTACTGATTACTCAGTTGTAAAAGTAACTAAGTTAGATTACTAGTTACTTTTTTAGTTACTTTCCCCAGCTGCCGACAACAACCCTCTGCCACCTCAACATGACAATGATACTTGTTTTGCCAAAACTCACTTTATAGTCACCCTTTCTTGACTTCAATGAAAATAAATACTTGTTTTATAAAAAGTAAAATAAAGACCTCTTTCTTGACCTCATATTTAACTGTTGACAGCACTGTAACAGTAAAACTTCTAACCTACATTGTTTATAAATGTAACTATTAAATTCTTTCTAACATTTTTCTAACATTTAAATTCTCTCTAAACATTTTACTTGTCGAAATTATTATTATTATAAGCTCTTCAGCATCGAACCATGTCATTTACATCCTTCAGACTTTTTTTCAGTAAAATGTTTCATGGGAGCATGAGCATGGCTAAAACCTTTCAGCTATTTTAGGCATTTTCCTTTTTTGCTTTCAGCTTTTGGGGGCAGGCTCTGCCCCCCCCAGACCCTCCACCTTTTTAAGCATTTTTCTTTTTTGCTTTTCAGCTGATCCCCCTAATTACAGCCCTCTTAACCCCCTGCCACTTTAAGCATTTTTTTAAATGTAGATGTAAATTAATATTCAAAGTTTTCAGCTAGTTGACAGTAGGGCGGTACGATATGGCCAAATTATCGTATCTCAATATTGTCATATTGTCAGCCATCCCTGGTTCTCAAGACCAGGGACCTAAGCAGCTCTACTCTACTCTATTCTATTCTACTCTTCTATTCTGCTCTTCTTTTTTAGATATACCTTAGTATACACTAGTATAGTTCTACCTTAGAATTGGAATGTATTATAGAAGACATACCTTACTGAATTATCATGTCAGTATGATATACAATATGACTATGATTTGACACAAAGTGCAGCAACAGTGAAAATTAAACATTCTTAAACAAAACAGTAATAATAATACCACACTCATTTTGCACTCATCATAAGGTTAGGATACTGTGCCCTCCAAAAGCATTGGAACACTTGGAATTTCACACGTTTTAATTTGTAATTTTAAATACAAGAAACACAAAAAACTATAAAGAATAAAAAAAATTCTAAAATGATCTTCCTCAAACTGAAAGCAAATCTGTAAAACCTGATAAACTTCACATCAAGACTTTCATCTCAAATGTACTTTCTGTCAAATTGTAGCTGAACGTTCAGGTCTTCTTTTTAAGAAAATCCTCCTCTGCACCACTTCATCAGGAAGCTGGATTTTAGATTTTTAATGACTTTATATCAAGTTGTAGAGATTTGCTTTCAGTTTAAGTTTAAGGAAGATAATTTTAGAGGAAAAAAATGTATCTGAAATGGAATAAACAAATTAAAATGTGTGAAATACCAAGTGTTCCAATACTGCCTGATTATTACTATTCTGTTGCTTTGGGTTAAGCGTGAATAAAGCTTCAGTTATTCATTCTTTTCTCCTTTCTGTTTCCTTGTGTTTAGTCCCGTTCAAATCCCCGTTTGGCTTATCTCCGAACCCAACCATAACAATTAATGTGTTTTCTTTTTCTTGATGGTGAAACTAGAGCTGCAGCGCTTCTTAACAGGCCACAGATAGTCTCCATGTGTTCAGTATTTGTCAATAAATGCATGTGTGAAGTTGTGTATGTCACACAGCGTCAGCCTCATTTTTTTAAACTTGTGTGTGTGTGTGCTGCTCTGAGCTCACAACATTTACGGCCTCACACACACTCTCTCACTAACATTTTTCCCGTTTCATGTTTATTCCATTTGACAGGGTACCAAATAAACTGTCCCTGCATATTTCCACGTCATTTCCAGTCATCTGTAGCTCACACTTGGTATAATTTCTTTTCTGTGTTCATGTTGACTGATCTGACAGAGGGGGATTCTTAGCTTTCTCTATTGACATGAATTTGCATATTTAAGAGAGGAACTTGGTGCTTGTGCATGTGCGCTTAATTCCACATTGACTGGGATGTACAAACAGAACATGCTTGGATCCCTGTGTATGCACACGTTGATACATTGGAATTTTTTTGTGCTTACACCAGTTTCTGAGTTTGAGCGGACGCCATGTTTCAGTCGGAAATTCAAGCAAGCCTTTGTACATGAGGCCCCAGGTTTTTGGTGGTCTAAGGTGCAAATACTTTCTGGTGATGGAAGATAACGTGCTCATTTTTACACCAACACACCCACAAACAGCATTGTTATTCAGGAGAAACACGCACTGTGTGTGCAAATGACAAGTGGAGATTACAACACTACCTGTGGTGATCTTCACTGTGTGTGTAAAATACGGCTCTTAGAGTTCGAGTAACTCTGGTAACAACTCAACAAACTAAACAAAAGGATTTTTATTGTCACCTCCTACCACAGAAAAATCATTGATATGTTCTCAATGGTTCTGTGGATACTGAAGGATTTATTCAAAAGGTGTCAAAGGTGAACTTAGATTCCGCCCTAAATGTAAAAGAAACACAAACAAACATCCCGGTGGATGACTTAATCATCTGACATTTTATGACCTATTATGACTTGAAAACCTTTTTCCAAAACCACATCTTAATATCTGAATGAATGAGATGAACAGAAAACCTTTTTTAATTTGCATTTAATGAAATTACAGAACATAGTTATCACATACAGTGACTAAAGAAACAAATAAGGAGGACAAATGAAAAAATATGCACATAAATATGATAATATAGTCCATGGCCCATAGTAAAATAAACTGATACATTTAACTCATAACAGACATTTTCCTGTTGATA
The DNA here is from genome assembly GCF_902500255.1 of Thalassophryne amazonica. Taxonomy (NCBI): domain Eukaryota; kingdom Metazoa; phylum Chordata; class Actinopteri; order Batrachoidiformes; family Batrachoididae; genus Thalassophryne; species Thalassophryne amazonica. The sequence continues at coordinate 13,899,126 of NC_047109.1, forward strand.
CGTTTATAGACGCATGCACGTTTGAATTAACTCATCTAATGTGACGTCATTAGCACAAATGTGTTTTTTATGTTTCACCCTTTTATCATCAAAGACATGAATAACTTTCTATTTTACTCTTTAAATGTCAACTGCAAAATTCTTCCAGTGGAAGTTAATTAAATTATCATCTTCATATAAATTCTTTATCAGTTTAATTATTTCAATAATTATGATGACCAGAAAATAACAGAACAAGTGGAGGTTTCTTTAAAAAAAAGTACCAAAAATGCCTGAAGAGAATTTTCCATTTTGTACATTTACACGACTGGAATCTGACTGCAGTTTGCCATCTGCTCAACATCCTCTCTGACATCCTGAAGCTACACTCACTTTGACTTAAAATATGTCATTGAGATCTTCAATGACTATTCATTCTAATTGTCTCATTTTGTTGTTTCATGTATTTTTTTACATTTTGGTCCCAATCACGTAGGAACATATGACATTAAAGTTCATGTTCCCACTTACTTTTGTAGATTTCATGGTTGGTTTGTGGGATTTTCAGCATTTTACTGAAGAATTTCAGTCATATACCATAAGCATTATTGGACTTCTCTCTTGAACAGATCTTCGTTTGGGGTGATGAGGTTTGAGAGTCAAGACTGTGCTCGTGTGTAGCACCTTGAGATGACTGACGGTGTGATTTGCGGCTGTATGAATGAATTGTTTAGAAAATCAAACCTCGTCTCTCACTTTGAAGAACCTAAATAACTGAGAACTGGGTCGACTGTTTGAGTTCACGTTGAACTAAAACCTCCTCTTTTGCCTTTGAATTCCTGTAATGCTGTGAATAAAAGTGACGCGGACAAACTGGCCGCCTGGCATTTGAGCATGTGATACAGCAGAGTTTGCATTATTCAGCACGTGTCTGTCTGCCGGCCCATTAAGACGGCAATCGCTAACCGCCTCAGGGTGGATTCGGGCGGTGAGAAAAACTTTGATTGGCGTGAGGAAGATTCATCCACGGTCGCCCACACGTGCACACCGATGGTGCCTCCTGCCACACTGAGTGGGTCCTATTGTTGGCGGCCCCCTGGACAGGGTCTCCAGATGGCAGGGTGCCTATTACAGAGGCCTCTACTGCGAGGGCCCCCGGCTGTCTGCGCACGTGTACGTCCAAGTCCACGCAGGGAGACGCTCACCTCTGTGGCAGCGATATGAAGGAAGGGGCGAGCCAGAGGCGACATACAGTGTGACATTCCTTCAAAGGCCTCGTCACAACCTTTACCCGTACAAAGGAGGGCGCGGCGCGGCACGGCCTCCAGGGGATTTGCTCAGACTCGGTCATTAGGCTTCAGCCAAATGGCCCCGAGGAGACGCGGCTTAGAGCTATAGCATAAAGCGCCGCTCGCCTGACCGTATGCTCATGAATATCATTACAGAGGCGTGAAGGACAACAATCGAGGCATAACGTGCACGTTGTGGCGCATCATCAGGACGAGATTAAAGCAGCTTTAAGTTTAAACTCACACAGAAATCAAAATTAGATTGTTCCAGTTCCACTGTTTCTTCTTCGATCAATGACAGAGTGACGCTTTTTGTAGGTTAAAAAAATCGGAGTTTGACATTCAAAAACATTTCTTTTCACCTCCTGGAACTGTTTTTAATTACTGCTGCCAGTGGGATTTTTTTTAATGATATTTATCAGTAAGATTTCTAAAAAAAACTAATTTTATAAACTTGATGAGCAGTTTTGGTCAGACCCAGAAAATGAGTTACAATCAGTGTTGGGGAAAGTAACTTTGGAAAGTTACTTCATCAGTTAATCTATACAGTTATATTTTACAGTTACTTCTTACATTTACTTCATTAGCAGCTGCGGACACCTTGTCGGCAGCTGCTGAATGTAATTAATAAAGTTACTCATAATCTAATTTGGTTATTTTTAAGATTTAGTACTCAGAAAAGTAACTATTAGTTACTTTGCTGATTAGTTACTTTTCTGATTGCTCAATCTTACGAGTAACCAAGTTAGATTACTCGTTACCTTATTAGTTACATTACTTATTAGTTGCAAGTTTTCTGCAGATTCTAATAAAGTAATTGCATAAAGCTGCTAATGAAGTAACTGCATAAAGCACATGTGTAAAGCAACTAAAAAAGTAACTTGTCAAAGTTACTTTTCACAACACTGGTTACAATGCAGAGCAAATCCACACGCACACATATACATATATGTATATACAACCCCTGGCAATAATTATGGAATCACCGGCCTCGGAGGATGTTCATTAAGTTGTTTAATTTTGTAGAAAAAAAGCAGATCACAGACATGACACAAAACTAAAGTCATTTCAAGTGGCAACTTTCTGGCTTTAAGAAACACTAAAAGTAATCAGGAAAAAAAATTGTGGCAGTCAGTAACGGTTACTTTTTAGACCAAGCAGAGGGAAAAAAATATGGAATCACTCAATTCTGAGGAATAAATTATGGAATCACCTTGTAAATGTTCATCCCCAAAACTAACACCTGCATCAGATCAGATCTGCTCGTTAGTCTGCATCTAAAAAGGAGTGATCACACCTTGGAGAGCTGTTGCACCAAGTGGACTGACATGAATCATGGCTCCAACACGAGAGATGTCAATTGAAACAAAGGAGAGGATTATCAAACTCTTAAAAGAGGGTAAATCATCACGCAATGTTGCAAAAGATGTTGGTTGTTCACAGTCAGCTGTGTCTAAACTCTGGACCAAATACAAACAACATGGGAAGGTTGTTAAAGGCAAACATACTGGTAGACCAAGGAAGACATCAAAGCGTCAAGACAGAAAACTTAAAGCAATATGTCTCAAAAATCGAAAATGCACAACAAAACAAATGAGGAACGAATGGGAGGAAACTGGAGTCAACGTCTGTGACCGAACTGTAAGAAACCGCCTAAAGGAAATGGGATTTACATACAGAAAAGCTAAATGAAAACCATCATTAACACCTAAACAGAAAAAAAAAACAAGGTTACAATGGGCTAAGGAAAAGCAATCGTGGACTGTGGATGACTGGATGAAAGTCATATTCAGTGATGAATCTCGAATCTGCATTGGGCAAGGTGATGATGCTGGAACTTTTGTTTGGTGCCGTTCCAATGAGATTTATAAAGATGACTGCCTGAAGACAACATGTAAATTTCCACAGTCATTGATGATATGGGGCTGCATGTCAGGTAAAGGCACTGGGGAGATGACTGTCATTACATCATCAATAAATGCACAAGTTTACGTTGATATTTTGGACACTTTTCTTATCCCATCAATTGAAAGGATGTTTGGGGATGATGAAATCATTTTTCAAGATGATAATGCATCTTGCCATAGAGCAAAAACTGTGAAAACATTCCTTGCAAAAAGACACACAGGGTCAATGTCATGGCCTGCAAATAGTCCGGATCTTAATCCAATTGAAAATCTTTGGTGGAAGTTGAAGAAAATGGTCCATGACAAGGCTCCAACCTGCAAAGCTGATCTGGCAACAGCAATCAGAGAAAGTTGGAGCCAGATTGATGAAGAATACTGTTTGTCACTCATTAAGTCCATGCCTCAGAGACTGCAAGCTGTTATAAAAGCCAGAGGTGGTGCAACAAAATACTAGTGATGTGTTGGAGCGTTCTTTTCTTTTTCATGATTCCATAATTTTTTCCTCAGAATTGAGTGATTCCATATTTTTTTCCTTCTGTTTGGTCTAAAAAAAGTAACCGTTACTGACTGCCACAATTTTTTTCCTGATTTCTTATAGTGTTTCTTAAAGCCAGAAAGTTGCCATTTGAAATGACTTTAGTTTTGTGTCATGTATGTGATCTGCTTTTTTTCTACAAAATTAAACAACTGAATGAACATCCTCCGAGGCCGGTGATTCCATAATTTTTGCCAGGGGTTGTAGATATAAAGAGAGAGAGAGAGGAACAACAGTCTAACATTTGAATTAATATCACAGAACACAAAAGATGTCAAACTGCTGAGAGGTTTTACAGTCCTTACACATCCTTGACCTCTGACCTTTCGCACGGAGTGAACTGATCAACATTATAAATCATTGATCAGTAGAATAAGTGAGGATCAATGTTACAGTCCATCTGACTGAGGTCAGAGGTCATCAGAAACAAAGTGTGTGTGACAGATTACAACAATTAGATCTGGTATAAGACCATTTGTCAGTGTTGGAGAAATCAGCAGCAGGTCATCACATGAGGGGAGGAAATTTTAACCATTTGAAAGAATAAATGTCTTTTTAACAACAGTCAGCTTTGTAATGCAGCTCGAAGTGCTTTATGTCAGGATTTAAAACTACGACACGATACATCAATTAAAGAGTTAAATTAAAAAGCAGACATATTTACAGATAAATGTTAAGAAGAAAGACTAAAGACTTAAGACTAAAAATTGGAGATAAAATGATTATAACCAAGTGAGATGACGAGAGTAAAAATAATAAGAAATATGGACTGCATTTATATAGCGTTTTTCTGCCTGAACCAGAAGTTCAAAGTGCTTTACAGTGATGCCTCACATTCACCCATTCACACACAGATGTCAAGGTGCTGCCATGCAAGAGGCTCAACTGCATTAAGTACCTTGCCCAAGGACCCTTAGTGATTTTCCAGCTTGACAGGGGTTTGAACCGAGGATAGACCATCACATCCCCAAAAGCTGTTGTCAGATATATTTTTAAATTTATGTATGAAGCCTGATTTTTTTATACACCAAGGTGCTCAAAGCTTTGAATAAAATGTTACATATTTCAGTATTTACTGTTTTCATCAAACAGCAAGTGATAAACACGTGACACCTCTAAGGTGTGTAGCAATCAGTTCATGTCATCATAGGAATATTTTTGGATAATTGTCAGAAATTAAAAAAGCCCTTTTAATGTGCATCTTATCGTATAAATCTGTTGATGAATACAAAATGAAAACAAAATGTCGACTTTCCATTCACTCAAAGAATATTAAATCCATACTATCTCATTTTGCTTTTTGTTTAAAATCTTCTGTTTATCCAAATGCTAAAAGTCAAATGCTGTCACTCAGAGAGGTGGTGAGAGGCTGCGGTCCACATCGCGGTATCAGTCCCGACTGTCACGTCACCGCCGGCCTGTGAACGGCGAACAGATGAATGCATTATTGGCACCATTATGTTGAAATGTCAGCGTGTCTGTGCGTCGTACAAAGAACCATCACAACACGTCCTGTCAGATGCACTGCAGCTAATCAACCACGGATCACAGAAAGGAGTTTCTTCAAAACAAGATGCAAAAAATTCAGCTGCAGCTTGCCAGAAGGCACATGGGAGACTCCAGAAGAGATCTGACCTGTTTTTTTGGGGGGGGGGGGGGGTTTAATAACAAAATCCTTCACTATTCCACCATGAAGCTGCTCACTGGTGATGCAACAGACAAAAGTTGCACAGTTTCTCCAAACACATCCGCAGAAGCTTCCCGGAGCTTCTCACCCTGTCCTGGACAGGAATCTCATTTCATCAGGCAGCACACAGGATGCAGAGTTATTATTCTGAATGTCAGGGTTTTGCACGGCCCTGGTTCACATGTCACCACCCCTCAGCTCTGTGCAAATCAAATTAATCTTTGCAGCACGCTGTGATGGCGTCCAGCCCAACGCCGTGGATGACACACCGAAGAAGCTGCAGCGTGTCGCAGCAGAAAGACGGATCAGGAGAAATCCTTACAATTAAACATACATTCTTCATTTGCGTTTTGGCCTCAAGTTTAATGTTTGACTAGAAATAAATTATGACTTTAGAAAAAATGTTATAAAGAAATCACTGATCTGTGGACTAAAGGACAATTTAATCATATTTGTGTTGCTTACTGTCTCACCTTTCAGGAAAAAAACACCATTTTCACCCTACATTTTCTCAAACAGCGCCCCCACTCAGTCACTTTCCTGCCTTATTGCCATCGTTTTTCAAGAAACACCCCTCAAAAACTATGTTCAATTGTTTATTCATATACAAGCTGGTAGTTTAAAAAATGCATGTAAGAGCATTTTCCCAATTTTATTTATCTTGAAATCCAGTTACATTAAAGTCTTTATTTCTGTCTCATATCATAAATTTACAGCTATTTTTTTATCTGGCAAAGTAATTATTAGGGGGATTTCATTTTGTACACTTGGACCCTTTCAGAAATGTCAGCTTCTGAATGTTGCACATGTGCGCACCTGCTGAATTATGGATACAAATATATCCAAACTCTACAGGAGGCCAAACGCATCTTTTTTGTTAATATATATATATATATATATATATATATATATATATATATATATATATATATATATATATATATATATATACGAGGGCTGTCAATAAAGTATAGGTCCTTTTTATTTTTTTCAAAAACTATATGGATTTCATTCATATGTTTTTACGTCAGACATGCTTGAACCCTCAGGCGCATGCGTGAGTTTTTCCACGCCTGTCGGTGACGTCATTCGCCTGTGAGCACTCCTTGTGGGAGGAGTCGTCCAGCCCCTCGTCGGAATTCCTTTGTCTGAGAAGTTGCTGAGAGACTGGCGCTTTGTTTGATCAAAATTTTTTCTAAACCTGTGAGACACATCGAAGTGGACACGGTTCGAAAAATTAAGCTGGTTTTCGGTGAAAATTTTAACAGCTGATGAGAGATTTTGAGGTGATACTGTCGCTTTAAGGACTTCCCACGGTGCGAGACGTCGCGCAGCGCTCTCAGGCGCCGTCGTCAGCCTGTTTCAAGCTGAAAACCTCCACATTTCAGGCTCTATTGATCCAGGACGTCGTGAGAGAACAGAGAAGTTTCAGAAGAAGTCGGTTTCAGCATTTTATCCGGATATTCCACTGTTAAAGGAGATTTTTTTAATGAAAGACGTGCGGGCGGATTGCAGCATTGGCTCGCAGCCGCCGCGACGCTCCGCCACAGGACAAACACCTCCGTTGGAAGCCTTAAGGACAAGTTGGAACATGTCCAGCTGTTAAATAATTTCTCATATACTCACTCCACTGAAAGCCATCAAAAGCCGCCTGGATTTTACAAATGGTTATCAACACGGAGGTGTTTTTCCTGTGCTGCCGCACCGCGCAGGCTGCGTCCCAACGCGCAATTTCTTTTGACAGTGGAATATCCGGATAAAATGCTGAAATCGACTTCTTCTGAAACTTCTCTGTTCTCTCACGACGTCCTGGATCAATAGAGCCTGAAATGTGGAGGTTTTCAGCTTGAAACAGGCTGACGATGGCGCCTGAGAACGCTGCGCGACGTCTCGCTCCGTGGGAAGTCCTTAAAGCGACAGTATCACCTCAAAATCCCTCATCAGCCGTTAAAATTTTCACCGAAAACCAGCTTAATTTTTCGAACCATGTCCACTTCGATGTGTCTCACAGGTTTAGAAAAAATTTTGATGAAACAAAGCGCCAGTCTCTCAGCAACTTCTCAGACAAAGGAATTCCGACGAGGGGCTGGACGACTCCTCCCACAAGGAGTGCTCACAGGCGAATGATGTCACCGACAGGCGTGGAAAAACTCACGCATGCGCACGAGGGTTCAAGCATGTCTGACGTAAAAACATATGAATGAAATCCATATAGTTTTTGAAAAAAATAAAAAGGACCTATACTTTATGGACAGCCCTTGTGTGTATATATATATATATATATATATATATATATATTTTTTTTTTTTTTTTTTTTTTTTTTTTTTTTTTCTGTTACTGCCAAACACAAATATAACTGCGCGACCACTTTAACAGCACCCGAGTCAGTATTTCTGTGCAAAACTGTCCTCATCAAACGCTGCTTACATGGGAACTGAGTTTGGATACCAGCCGGACCACAATGCATTGTGCAGCACCAGGTGGTGGCCATTACTGAAATAATCTATGGCTCAGGGGCCGCATGCTTCATGCTTGCCTGAAGTTGTCCTTTTTTAAATTTATCAACTATTTTGCCAGGGAGCGGGGGGGTGTCATGCAGTGACTCTTGTGATCGTTTGGACAGTGAAGGACACACCTGCTCTATCTGTCCATGACTTTTGGGGGCAAAGAAAGCTGCATTTTGTCAGCCACATTCCACGGAGCCTTTGACACGACACATGCGGTCAACAAACGCAACCTGCGAAGGATGAAACGCATCTGCAAGGTCCCAAGTTCCTGTTGCATTCAATGGAAAGTGGGAAGTCCAAATTTCCAACTAGGAAAAATACATATAATAAAACAGTGATCAAACATTTTTCAAATAAAGTAAAAACACAGTCACTGTGACTAACAATAGCACTGATAATTGTCACAGAACATCAGTATGTTTCATCTTACCTGCTCAGCAGATATCCAGCAAAACCCACATGTGAAATATGTCCAGAATTCATCCAGAGTTCTTCCCACTGGTGGTGTCCTGTCTGTTAGTTGTATCTTTTTGTTCCCATTTTATTTATTTATTTATTGTAATTTTCCGTCATAATTTGTCTGTTTCTTCCGCTAAATTTAGTATATGTTAGCAGTCTCAAAGGGCATGCTGGGAAATGGAGTTTCCCAATGGATCATGACATTTTGTTTTTTAACCCACATGGATAATATTCCAGAAAAGGTGAGTTTTGATCACAATCCTGACTTAATATTTTGCTAAGGAACAAACTTATAATGGTGAAAGAAAAACATTTTTTTGAGTTAAACTGCAAAGAATCATTTAAATAGCTGGAGTTGTATTTTTGTTTTTTGGAGACTTCACATCAAAACATGACCAAATAAGTTTAGCTCCTCTGCACTCAACATTTAGATCTTCTACAACAATGATCTATAAAACTTGTCATGTGGTTCAATCTGTTAACATCCATGTTATCATATAACGTCTCAGTCCACCTCTATGACAAAACTGCCGCTCTTGAACATACCTACTTTTCCATCATCATCTTCATCATCACTATTCTCTGTACAGCTTTGCTTTTTCTGTTCTGGCTGTAATAAATTATTTATGCTGAATGGATCTTCAAGCGCTCAGTACCTTGCAGTTTCCACGTCACCCAGAGGCGGAGGAACAGGGTGGGAGAGGCCGAGCATCTCGCCAAAGAGCCAGCGAGCCAAGCGAAAACACAGCATTCTGCAAAGGTCGCCGCCACCCAGCGGGTCTCCTGTGATATTTGCAAAACCACGCTGAAACCTTCTCCTCTCCACACGGCGCGAGGTGTGTGCGCACCACCTTCAGGCCTGCTGCAGTCCCCAGGGACAGCATTATATAGTACACGTGACGAAGAGGAACTGTGTGTGTGTGTGTGTGTGTGTGCGCGCGCTGAACAAACAGAGCACCAAGGCATGGAGAAAGTGAGAACAGCGCAAAAGCAGGGAAGAGAAGCAGCTTTTCTTTTCTTTGGAGTAATTGCATATTATCAAAGATGGGAGAGAAAATTCTTTTTGTGCAGGTATCTGTGGTAAGCGTGTTTAACATTTTCCCAAAGTTAAAATGCTTTTATTTGTTTTCCTTTTTGATACGTGTGACAAGCTTTGACAAGCAACTGTTCCTGCAGATCTGCAACAATATCTTAACATCACAAATGCAGGAACAAATTACAGAAAGAAGCACAATGAAGTCACAGCCTGATGTTACCCAAAGAACACAAAATAATACAATAGTGTGCTAACAAACAAAGTTAATGGACTCATTTTGGAGCCAGCTCTATGCTAACGAGTAGGGATGAGCGAGTACACCACTATCTTTACCTGTATCTGTATCCAATCATCTAAATGATCTGTATCTGTACTCGTAGCGGGCGGGGCCTAAAGCGGAAGTGGGCGTGGTTAACCCAAAAAGGCTGGGGCTGAAATCAGTACATTATTTTAAGTCTGAAATTGATATGGATTGATCAGAAGTTGCAATATTTATTGTTTATTTGAAAACTATTTACAGAACAGCCTCGAAATTGAGATTCAAATCAATGTTTTTCATCACAAAAGTAAGAGAACTATTTACAGAACAGGTTTTTATGAACTCAGGACATGAATATTCTTAAGTGTATAAATGAATATTTACAGAACAGCCTCAGAATTGAGATTCAGTGTTGTAGGAAATTATGAACTAAGTATGCATGAACAAGAGTTGCCATACTCAACACAACTTTCTTTTTTTAATTTATGATCAAACTGTGATTTTTTTTTTCAATTATTTATTTATTTTTACTATCTAACATTCTTGCCATTTTTTCCACACAAAGTTAAACAATATTGATTAAGGTGTGTGTGTGTGTGTGTGTGTGTGTGTGTGTGTGTGTGTGTGTGTGTGTGTGTGTGTGTGTGTGTGTGTGTGTGTGTGTGTGTGACTGACTGACTGTGTGAGAGGCAGAGAGAGAGGTTGTTCGACTGACCAATTTATTTTTATGAACTGCAGTGAGAAAGTGTCACATACTGCATGCAGCCATATTCAATAAAAATATGAATATTGGCTACTTTGTGTGTTCAGCTGTATGTGTGTATGTGTGTAAGTGGTCTGTAAGACTGTTTATTTTTTAATGATCTGTGTGAACTTGGTGATTCATGCAAACATCCAGTGATGGCAAACAGGGAAATAATATGTCAGCCTTGTTCACTGTATTCTTCTCAAAAGCACCGTGTTCAGTCCAACTGACTTTATATCACCAACAAAACGAAGAGCAAACAAACAGTTAAAAAATAAATAAATAAACCCAACCGGAGTGGAGGCAGTGACCGACACGAGCCGTTTTCAGCTCTGTCTTATCAAAAGCACCGCGTACGATACGAAACACGTTCACCAAGTAACTTTAAATATCATACAAACCGAAAACGAGATGAGCTGAAGAAACCTTGAGCCAAGCACAGACAGCGAGATCAGTTCCTTTCTGTGTGTGTATCTCTGAGAGTGAGACAGGTTGGAGCGGCTGCAGAGACGAGTGTAGGGAGGGGCGGGCGCTGTGTGTGACTGGCCAATCGCAGAGCGTGAAGACAGTCAGTTAGCTAATGAGAATTTTCCTTTAGCATGAGCACAAACATTGATGAGTTTTATTCGTATCATGCTCGTACTCATCAAAAATGCTTTATCCGTACCGGATACTCGTTTCAGACAATAAAGCATTGTTGACGAGTCGTCTGAAATGAGTATCTGGCTCAACCCTACAAACTATCCTGACTAGCATAGATAGCTTTTGTAGTGAGCTAGCTTAGCTAGCAGTTGCGTAAGGGTGATTCTTTAACTACGGGCACTATTGGCCTTGTAAATGTAATTTCCACCACACCATTGCCTTACAATATAAAGCGCCTTCGGGCAACTGTTTGTTGTGATTTGGTGCTATATACATGTGCTCTGATGTCACTGTTTATCTCCATAGAAACTACCCAAACAATGTTTCATACAAACTGTTTAAAGACATTACAGTGTTGTGGTGGAAATGACAGCAATAGTGTGGGACAACTACAAACTACTAGAACAAATTTCTTAACACACTTTCATTGTAAAGATAACTATAAAAGTGTGAAATTTCCCCTTTTTTCTGTTTTTCATACAATATGATCAAAGCACATAATAAGTGCCCGTAGTCTAAGAATCACCCGTAAATGGAATGAGCTGTTCAGGCCTCTCTTGTTCTTCTCTTCTGCTATTGTCACTTCATTTGGACTCCGCCAGAGTCAGAAATCCATCTCATCAACACATGTACTACAACTTCACAATCCAACATGGCTGCTCCCACCAGCAACAGTAGTGAAAGCTGCAGTTTTGATGGGTTTTTTTTTTAGCACTTCTGTCTTTTTTGTGTCCAATTTAGGCCCAATCCCAGTACTCCCACTACACCGTTTCCCTTCACTTTGCACATTTAATGTGGAAATGTGAAAAATGAAGAGAAAAGGTGAAGTACTGGGATTGGGTCTGATTAAATCGTGCACACAGTAGTGCCTGGACACGGTGCTGTGGTATTTTTAGGTATGAAATATCACGTAAAGTCCTGTTTATCAAATGGCACCACTCATATTGGCTAACCAGTTTACTCATCAGTCACTCACTCATCTTCAACCGCTTATCCAGGATCTGGTCGTAGGCTAACCAGTTAGCTGTTGCTAAAAACAGTTACTGGCTGCACCACACTACAAACCTGACTGTAAACACTAATGTAACTTCTGCAGCATCTGTTCTCTTCCATGAGGTCTCTTTGCTTGACTGAATGGTTTTTTTCCAACATTCTATACTTCAAAATCTTGGCGGCATCTGGGGCTGTGTTAGGATGTCATTCCCAGTTACGACTTATGAGGTAAATTGAATGCAGCATTACATCGAGCTAACTATGTGTGGAACAGCCAACACTCCAGCAGGGCAGAATCTTATGAAACTGTCTGGGATGCACCCCTGTCAAAGTGAGAGTGAGGTTTAACCAGAACATCCTCTGTGCAGGAAAATCACTACAGTGCCCTTGAGTGGGGACCTTACGTACGGGTGAATGTGAGGCATCATTGTAAAGCAGTTCTGCAATCACAGGAAGGCTGTATTTCTGCAGGAACAGCAGAGAAATAATGTACGATGCAAGTTCAGATAGAAAGAGCGGAAATAAAATAATAGAGGAAAGAAAGATGGAGAGAATGAGATAAGCGAAGGTGGAGACGAGCGGAAAGAAGAGACTTCATTTGAGGGACGTGTCTGGTGATGAAGCTGGGAATCAGATAGGCTCTGATTGTTTTTCTTAGATACAGTGTAATCTCGCTCATCTCCAAACTGTGCTGTAATTGGATTCCTCTGGGATAATCAGAAAAAAATGGCCTATTAACTGCCATCTTTTTGTCTCCAAACAACAGAACAAAGAGGAAAGATGATACTGTGTGTGGATTAGGATTTATCGTATTGCCTCAGAATGTTTTATCACATCTTCAATTCAGTATGTATTGATTTTCATTGTGATATTATATATGTTCCCATAATAATGTAATAATGAGTGCTCCAAGCACTATGTTACATTAACTGAAACTACAAAAAATAAAAAATAAATAAATAAATAAATAAAATGCCCAAATAGATTTCTGTTTAATTAAATGGTGGGACAGAAGTGCTTTGAACATTCTCATATGATCCTGAAGCAATTACTGTCACTGAAAGTGTGTGAAATTGGTTTAAAAACTCTAAACCTGGCTGATAATTAATTCTTCCTTTGATATTTAATATAAATCCCTAATTGGCACAGTAAATTCTTACAGGGAAAGTGAGGAGGATATAAAGCAGGCAGAGCAAAACAACTTAACAGGTTCATTTGAAAGCTTCCATCCGTTCACAGTTTTTTCATTTCTTTGCTCTGCCGCGAGGCAGGAGGCGACGAGGAAGAATTTTAAATTTTACTCCTCAGATTTTATTTCTTAACTCAACTGCACGGTTTTAGATGAAAGTGACTAACTTGTTTCACCAAAAAAGATGATTTTTTTCATTTTCAGTTCATGTTGCAGATTTGTTTTCATTTTGAGATGAAAGATCAAATTTTTTTTAAATTACTGCACAAAGAAGCTTGGATTTTTTGTGATGTCATAAAGGTTTATTTTATATTTTATAACTATTATATTGCTTTGAAATTTTCCATATTTTAAAATCAATTTTGTCTACTTCCTTTTTTTTAATTGCTTTTATCTCTCCTGTTTTATTCTATTATTTCGACAGTAAATTAAGCAAAGCTTGTATGAGTTGGAATGGTGTGAGTCCAGAATGTTTTTATAACCTTTTTAGAAGAGGAACTCAACGCTTTTATTTCCTGTTAATTATGTAATTTTTTTTTAAAGTTAATTTACTGTCTTAATGTATTTATGAATGGTTTAGGTTCTTGTTACCATATACACACTATTAATGTTGTAATTATTTTTACTTCTATTTTGTAATTTGATTTTTAAATGGACCACAATGGAAATAAGTGTTTTCACTTTCTTGTGTCATCCATGCATGTTTAACATATTTACAATTATATTATGTACTTACATTGAACTTCCTATCACACAATCACTCATCACAGACACAATCACTCATCACACCCAAACTTTGAATAAAAAGATGACTTTCCACTCTCTGTTGGAATGGCGTGCGAGTCCAGAAAGTAGTTAGTAACATCCATTGTTCAGTGTTGTTAGCTAGTATCCGTAGCTTCTCCAAAAGTATTTGTCCTATCAACGTTCCGTTTTTGCTGCATTCATTCTTGACACAAAATACATAAGCATACCAAATGGCAAATGCCAGCTGTCCAGTTTGTCTGTGATCAAAGTTATACACACAGCTACTGTAAGCAGGTGCTTTCAGTTTGACAAAAAAAAAAAAGACAGGCTGAAGACATTAAAACCACTACACATTTCACTCCTGGTACCAGCATGAGACTTAACACACTCATGTAAGAGCAGCATAACACTTAATTAAACTAACTAAACGAATTGAACAATACAAACATAATAAATCAATAACACTAACAACTCTGTTAAACTAACATGTACAACAAAAACAACATTTACAACCTCAAACTCCCATGGTGCATTGCAGCACAATGTCCATTGTTTACTGGTTAGCTAAAATCTCTCATCAGCCGTTAAACTTTTCACCGAAAACCAGCTTAATTTCTTGAATAGTGTCCACTCGGATATTCCTCACAGGTCCAGAAAAAATGTTGATAAAGCAACGCGCGCCATCTCCAGCAGCGTGTGAAACAAAGGAATTCAGCCGAGAGGGCGGGACCACATCTCACTCAAGGCCTGCCCACAGGGAAATGATGTCACCGACACGCGTGAAAAAACTCACGCATGCGCACGAGGGTTCAAGCATGATTGGTGTAATCGCACGTCATTCAAATCCATATAGTTAAAAAAAAAAATAAAAGGGTCGGTTTATAATCTAATAGACCTCGTAAATAAAATTGATTTGATATATATATATATATATATATATATATATATATATATATATATATATGAACTGTCCACTTTTAATACCTTATGTGGTGATCAATCAAAAGACTTTGAATTACAAATTCAAACTGTCTCCAAATTGAACTCATTCACTTTTTCACATGTCTCTGTAGTGACCGTTTTTTCCTTTTGGATCCTTCTTTTCAGCACATCTACATTCTCTTCCTGGTTTCTTTCTGCAGCTTCAGTTTCCCTCCTTTCCTATGGACTGACCGGCGTTTCTGTGGCGGTGACTGAGGTTATTTGGCAGCCGTCACACAGCACATTTGTTTGTGGCTCTCTGGAGCTGAAGACGAGACTCTGCCCTTCTAATGGACTCCAGCAGAGAGTCTTTTGAATGGGTTTAAAAAGACGGACAGCAGAGCCCTTCTTTCTGGCTTTCTTCTCGCCTCCTCTGCTTTTGTGCACACTGACAAAGGAGCCTGTTTGTGTTTGCCATGGGAGCAGACGTACGCCGGCAGCACACAGGATGCTGAAGCTCTTAAAGTCTGCCTGCGGGAGAACGTCAAGCTACACAGCTCCAAGTGCATGGAGATACAACTACAGAACGAATCCTCCCTAAACTCAGATCACGTAAGGTAACTAAAACCTGGTGCAGGGAGGTGACAGCGACCACAAGGTACATGCTCGGTCACTCGCCTGGTGTCATACCAAGTAAATCCACTACTAGACACGCCCCTCTATGGATTATCACACCTGTCACTGTTCACTCACATTATCAGGAACGAGAGCTGTTGGTGAAACTTTATTGGACCAGCATTAATGGTAAATGTCCACCAGGTGGAAGTATTGCTCTATTTCAAGAACCTTTTAATATAGGGTGCTGAGGGACACCACCACCACCAACAAAAAACAATCTGTCGCTTATATGAGTAGATAAATAATATCTCAATTCCCTTTAGAGGGGATGTTGTTTAATGCATTTTCCAAACTTGCTTTAATTTCACATTGACTGCTTCACTCGTGTCCTTTTCCCGTTATGCATTAGGCATCTCTCAAAGTACAGGATCACTCTCCACAGTGATGCAAGTCTCACGGCATGCTGAAAAGTACCATCTCAAAGTTCCGCAAATCTCTTGTGTCTTATGAAGAGGTACTTTTTTAAGGGACACATTGGTAGACCCAACAGGACATGGCTCAGTGGGACAACATTTTTCAATTCAGTGCTCATTCTCAATGAGAACAGAGTGTATGTATACAGCCACCTTGAGAAAAAAATGCCACATCCATCGTCTTTTTTGAGAACGGACCACACTTTTTTTTCAGTCACTGAGTGCTTTCAAGTTGAAAATCCCTTTTCAGAAAGATGCAGTGACATCACTGGATTGCCTTTTCAGGCAATTGGGAAGAGGGGTTTACTTTTGATGATTTTTGCTCAAAAATCTATCCCAACACAGACAATCAAAAAATACTCTTCTGGGATAGCAGATTGGACAGACGCTTTCTTGCTGAAGGCGAGTACTTTTTAATCACTGTACATTACAAGCTAGCCATTGGCTGTTTATTGTTATCATAGAAACAAACCCCACACACAGCAACCTCCCCCCCAACTCTCACCCAAACTGAAAACACTGAAACTGTTGTGATGAAGTGTTTGTGGGCGCCCTCTCTGGGCTTTTCCACCAGGGGAAAAAAAAAAAAGTCCTATGGACACAGAGCCTTAGTAATTTTTAAAGAATTATTTTTAATTCTTCTCCCTGGTTTGAGATTCATTAGTCAGTCTTGCACATTGTGACTCGTCTCTCGCTTACGGAAACAGCACGACGGTGGCATCCTTCCTCAGTGGAATAAAGGGCGCAGAGGACGCTGCCTTCTTCTTCTCTTGTTGCTCTTTTACTTTCTTCTCTTGCATCCAACAACAAGCTAATTAAACTGAAGGTAAACTGACATTTCACCCCACGTCTCTCTCTCTCACTCGTTTCACATCATTAAAAGGTAATCGGACTCAAAGGTAGCCGAGAAAACTGAAACGAGACTCCTGGTCACTCCCTCACCCCAAACAAGCCTCATTAGTAGTTCAGTCCAAACACCTCTCCTTACCCTGGTGCACAGTTCCTTTCCGTCTCTCCCATCTCTCCCCCCTCCTGTTTTTCGGCACTAATTAGCTGACTTCTCCTGCGTCTGTGCTTCCCCAGTCACATCTCAAAGGGATATGATTTTTTCTTTAACCCAAAGGCCAACTTAATCAGCTGAATTAATGACTTTATTACCCGTTAGGCTCGGGGCCATGCGGCATGTTTCTCCGCAGAGCCCCGGCGCTTCTCTTTCTTTTACCCCCTGCAGGAATTTTTACATTTCAGAAATAGAAAGAGGGGCACTGGGACGGCAGCGGGAATATATTGGAAATATAATGATTTAACAGATATGAAGTTACAGGTATACCCAAATGACTATTTTAACAATTAGCTCAAAGCCATTACAGGCACATGTCAGCTGTACTTGTGGGAAGTCTTCCAAGAATATTATCAAACTGTCTGTTTTTTTTTTTTTAGAACATCTAATTACTTTGGAAGTGAAATGAGGAACACATCTTGCACAGCTTTTTCTTCTTCAAATTAAAACAGCCTACAGCAGTTAAATTATGTCAGCTGTTATGAAGATGGATCAAACTTTTTTAGTGCTCTCAAATACTTTATGGGTGATTTCACTGATATTTTCCTTCCAGCATGAAGCTTGCTGCCGGAAATTTGAACGTTACACTCGATTCCGACAAGTTTTGATACCTATGTTGATGAGGAAGAATCTGTACATTAAGATTTTACATCGCTATACAATTATTACACAACTATTTCACAAGTTATGCCAGTGATTTCCAAAATTAACAGAAAAAAATATAATAACGATATAATTTCACATGTTGAATACAAAATAACCTGTTTTTTCCGACTTAGGGTCTAAACAAATGCTGCTCTATTAGCCTGCAGGTCATTTTCTTGTCTTAAAATGTAATGAAGCCCTTTTAAAGCATGTCATAATAGATATATGATGTCACATGAGACAGGATTTACTGGAAATACTGGGACTGTATTTCTATTGCGTTTTTTCCACACAGACACACAAAGAGCTTTACAGTGATGACACACATGCATGCATCAACATTTTGCCATTCAATATCCTCAACTGAACACCAGGAGCAACTTGATTCTGTCATTGATTGTACTCTGAGCTCGGGGGATTAGGAATTCCAAGTTGGAAACTCGATCCGATATCACAGCAATGTGGCAGTGCGCACAGTAAAGAGAATAACCTTTTTTTTTTTTTTACTTGTATGTCATGTTTGATGGCAGATTTACATGATGAACGTATCTGACGGGTCCTGACTTCAGTTGCAGATCTTGGTTTTGCTCTCAGAAAAGCAAAGGGTCGCAAACTCGTGAGAAACCCCCTCCTAAGATGGAGAATGAAAATATCACAAGAAGTAGCTCAGTGTCCGTTTCCACAGTAGATGCACTGGAACACATTTCAACCGGATGTTAGAAACACCAACTCAGAAATAACAACTTCTGACCTGCAATCGAACGCAGCATCAGAACCTCACTCACACGGAGGCCGACTCTCTAACCTCCAGCCCATCACCTCCACTGCCGTTAGATTATCAGCTTTCAGATGGGAAACTACAAATGACTCAGCCTTTAGCATCACAACCACTTAAAGGAGCAATAAATAATTTAAGCATTTAGCACAAACATTTCATACTAAATGAAAGGCATCAGAATGCTGATGCATGAGTGCAGCGCCTCCATGAGCCAGCCTCACAACAGAGGCACCATAAATCCTCCGCTGCTCAGATTCAAACATACATAGTTACAATCTTACCGCCCACCTTCGGGTAATTTTATGTTGCCTGAAAAAATAGCAACGTAACTACTGTATGAGTTTTTTTTTTTTAACCAGCCAGACGAACCTGTAACAGACACGCAAGTTTGGGCCTCAAAAAATTATGATACAGAAAAGTTCATTGTTGGCTGCAATGACTCGGTCTGAGATGTGCACTCCGAGTGCTCTTCTAATTACTATATTGGCCCTAATTTTTTCTTTTGCGACGTTTCTTTCCTCTTGCCCCTTAAATATTCTGAATTATTGAAATAGCTCCTCAAAAACTGTCTTCTTGGTTTTGCTGACTTCAAGTTCAAGTTTACTCGGCACTTTGCAATAAAATAAAACAAAACTAAATAAAACAGAACAAAACTGGTTTCTCACCCAGTCAACCCATGCAACCCAAAGGGTGTAGGTAGAAGCAAAGTTTATATACACCTACCCCTTTTACCTCAGTAACTTTTACTTATCACAGCAACCCCCCCCCCCCCAACCAAAAAAAAACAAAGTGAGCAGAACAGCAAACACAAACATCTTAAAATAATCAATAAACTCAAATTCCTCATCATATCCACACCAATAACAGCACACATTGCATAATCCAATATATATATATATATATATATATATATATATATATATAATTAATAACTTAATTGTCCATACTTTAACCAACAGCTATAAAGTCCTTCAACCATATATTGAATTTTCAGAGAATTATGAAGTCCACTGCACTGACTTCATAATTCAATAACATTATTCTTGTTGTTATTAATGTATTCATTACAGCTCTGCGGTCATCTGTTGTGCAGGATGCTGCAAACCTTTTTAAAGTACTCTGTAAGAAATGTGCTGTTATTATTCTTGATATTTATATCCAGTTTTGACACGAGAGCCGTTAATCAGCGCTTGTCATTTTGCAAAGCTGGAACATGGAAACACTTGCTGCAACCTGCAGAGCTCCACATCCAAACTGCTTGTTTTTAATGGTGAAAATACGGTAATTAGTTGTTACATCAGTGTCTGTCGGTAGATATATTACCACATTTGAAAAACACCATTGATAAGGAGATGCACCATTAGTCTTCTCATTTACTTGACAAACTCAAACAGCCTCAGGCCGCAGCACTGAATTAGGCCGACTGAGTGACATCAACATAATGAGACGTCTCTGGAAGCACACTGGAGCCACATTTGGACCAAGTGGCGTCACCAAACTGAATTTCTGTTTAGCTTCACTGTTTGAGAAAAGACAAAACTGAGTACAGTAACAGTGTAAGAAAGAACAAAAGCTGAAGAGCTTCATTATTGTTGCCTCTCTAAATGTGTTACAAAGTCATTTTTGGAAATGTGGGTTTTGTTACAAGATGCTGGTCGCAGAAGCATTCTGGCAGCAAACATTTGGAGCAAATTTCAATCATTGGAATTTTTTTTATTATTTTTTGCATTATGAATAAAATAATATGTAAGGAATTCTGGAAAATCAGAAATGTAAAAATGTGCAGCCTGGAAAAATGTAGCTAATATTCACCAATGTAAACATCATCAAATTTGCAAGTTTTTCAGTATTCACTGCATACTACAGCTTTTCTGACCCTCAAAAACTAATAAAAAAAAACTTGTTAATTAATTCAAAATTGAAGTCATTAATCAAGCATATTATGGTAATTATTCTGTGCTTTCAGCTTCTCAGATGTGAAAATTTGCTGCTGTTCGATTTGGCGTCACTGTTATTTGAATGTCTTTGGGTTTTACAGCGTCAATGAGACAAATTAAGATGAGCTGAGAAACAATCAGCTTTTTTGGTCACAATTTATAGATTAAAAGTGTTCTCCTGTAAATTAGTATAAAAGAAGACAACCCTTATTTTGTAAAAAATTTTTTTTAAATCAGTCATTGAACTAACAGGTTATGACACTTCACAGGAGGATTATTATTATGGGACTTAAACTGCTATAAAACCACAAACAAAAATGTTTTCCACTTGTTTTCATGTGTAGGAATTATGTCATTATTTAAAGGTGCGGCAGTGACCTCAGTGGCCACCAGACATCATCTTTGGAATGAAAGAAACTGACAAACAAGCTCATGTCAAGAGACGTCTAACTTTAATCCCATCTGCTCCTAATTTCCATCATGCATAAAATTACAACCTGTAACTATCCTACATGTCACACACATATGGTACGTCAGAGTGCTTATACAGAAAAAGTGGCTACAGGGTTTTGACTTGCAAGGCCCCCATATTGTTTCCAAAGCGTGAGTCTTTGTGAATTGGTCAAACTGCACATCAGTCATATCTCAACGCAGTGGGATTTTGGATGCACCGTTTTACTCTCCAAAGAGTTTCAAAATGATGTGCATATGATACATCATATGGAAATATGACGCAAAAACATATACAAAATATTTAGATTTCCTGCAGATACATAAAGCACAAAAATATGGAAAAATGGAAAGCAACATCAAATCAAATCAATTCAAATCAATGTTATTTATATAGCGCCAACCACTCATATGTTGTCCATCAGGCTCTGACATAATAACAGCTGTCAAAAGAATGCATTAATTGAAATAATTAATTACAGAGCCTATAACGTAAAACATTTTAAACTTGATTAACCTCATTTCATGGTGCTGTTTGGGCCAGTCATTCTGTCCCCTGTACTGTTTTTTTTGAAAGATCAGTGTCAGGGCAGAAATGTATATTTTGTTAACATCAATGAAAAATACTAACAAATATAATTCTGGAAATCAATAATGATTTGAGTGCATCGGCAGAGAAGTGTGTGTGTGTGTGTGTGTGTGTGTGTGTGTGTGTGTGTGTGTGTGTGTGTGTGTGTGTGTGTGTGTGTGTGTGTGTGTGTGTTTCTGAAACGATCGTGGCCTTGGACCTCAAACATATAAATCTGTAAAAATGTCTCCTGTTATTTTTCATCCAGGTTTTAATATTTAAAAGATATAGGAGCGGGTGATATGAGTTATTCACATGCACAACTAATAAATAAAACTAGCAAAAGCAGTGTTTTTCCTAACTTGAAAATCAAATTATGTTAATGATGTCAAATGTAATTTGAAATCATTTCAATTCCGGTGAAATAAGACATGACTAGTTTGCATGCAGATACACAGTAAATGCAATGTCTGATGTACCGAGCTCAGAAACAATACACCCTCAAATCGCTAGCTGTTAGCACTCTGCATACAGGCAGTCTGTGGTACAGTAACTGATACATATGCAAAATATTGCATTTTGTATTGAACTGGTCCATCAAAGTCATTCTATTTTAATTTGAAGACATACAAAAGAACAACATTTATTATTTTTGAGTAGCGTAGTTGAGTCATGTTAATGTGGAAGAGTTGGATTCAGCCATCTATTCACTCACTGCATTTTATGCCTAGGCTTTCCCAAAGCCTAAACATATAAATCAGGTCACTGGTAATCTGGTGGATTTTAACAGGCTGATCTCACAAGCCTGACTTTAATGTCAGAACGGATTTGTTTTGTCTCTAATCTTCTTCCACATGCTTGTAACCAGTACAGAAATAAAACTGTTTTCCAAAAACATTAAATAATAACGAGTTCAGATGATGTTACCATGGAGTCGGTAGAAGCATCGTGCCTCGTTTCTTGGCGTTTCTGATGCAGGCGCTGCGGTCCCTCAGGACCCATTAGTCCATTACACCTGAGTGCTGCTGTTTAATATGAGCTGAAAATGTACCTGAGTTCCCAGCATCAAACACTTCCTGTGCACCGCGTTCTTCCTGTGCCACACACTGGAGGTGTGCACGTGTGACATTCAGGGAAAAAAAGGAGGAATTATTCATTAGCTCTCTGTTTCACTCCTCCCTCCTGATGCTTGTCTTCCAACAACTCCCGGCCAGACGCCGAATTGCAAATTAGCTGCAGGAAAAATTGAATTAATTGGCCGTCGCAGTCTTCTTGTCAAAGTTTGTGCTGATGTGTCGATGAGTCCCCGCAACACAGCGACGCTCAATGTGCGGCGGGAACCTAAAAACAAAGGCGCTTGGTTAAAAAAAAAAAAAAAATCTGTTTGCCAGTTAACAGACCAAAACTTTCTAAAATGCACAGTAAGTCAGTGAACCAAGTAGCCTGCAGACACACAGAGACTCTCAGAGGGTCCACACGGTGCCAAAAACACCATTAACATGGACTACATCCAGTAACCCGCTGAGCCGCATTTACACCTTTACAAAATCAGAAGGTGACAACAGTAAAGAGAGTGACACACACAGAGAGGCAGTGCCACATCACCAAATCACCACATCTTCTGATGTACAAGTCTCACCTTTTGTTCTGTATTATCACCTCTTTAATTTGGATTATTGTGCACTACTGAAGTGTACTTTTTGTTTTCGTGATTTGATTCCTTTAAAAGTCAGACATAGACCATCATTATTATTACACTTACTAAGAATGAATGTGTGATATTTCGCACCGGATTACAAGTCAAAACGTTTTCTAAAGTAGTTAAAAAAAAAAGACTTGTACACAAGACCTCCCTGAAGAACCACTTTATAAAAATCCATCCTGCACTTTTTGAGCTGCCCTGCCATCAGACAGACAGACAGACAGCACATAACCTCTGCCCTCCAGCATCGCCTCCAGGTAAAACAAAGTCCTCCACCTATAACGGAGCAGTATCAGTTCAATAACGCTCCTTCGCACTTTCCCTTCATTTTGCATAAAATCTTCTTGACACTTGGTGTAATCACTTCATTTCACAAGTGTGCATGCATGTCAAATCACATCTTTCATTCATCCATTTTCTATACCCGCTTATTCCAGCTGAAGGGTCACGGAGAGCTGGAGCCTATAACAGGGTTAGAGGTCAAACGTAATCACGTGATTTAACTAATGTCAGACATCATCTCCAAGAGGGAAAATTTCAACACCTCATCTAATTCCTGAGGTATCTCCATTAATGTAGGCAATGACCTCTGGTTTGACCTATGACCTTATGATGACCCTACATTATGGTTGACTGCACAGTGAGGCTTTTTTTTGTTTGCTTGTTTTTAAACATTAATGTAATCTGATTGACACTCCTTACAGGCGATGAGTCAAACCAGCGGCCTGGGGGCCACATACAGCCACAGAGCAGGTAGTGTACAACCTTCAATAGAAACACAAGCATTCCATAAAGCAAAAACACAAAGCAGAACACAACAGAACATTATTACACTTATGTTTCATTTGGTCAAATATGAATTTGTTCTCTGCTGGTTTATTAATTTGTTACTAATTTCCATTGTTAATAATATTCAGAATATTTTTATGGGTCAGAAAAAGATAAAAACTGTACAATGTTTGGCGTGCTGCCCTCATCTAATACCCAGCAAACTATTTCTGGAAGTGCACGTATAGAAATACAACACTGAACTGAATGTGAAGTCCCCGCCCACTATTTTCTGCTATTAAAGTACGTAACGGTACATTTTAAAGAGATAACAGCTGTTGACTTAAAATCTGACTCATACATCTATCATCTTCAGGCTTCCTCTGATTTATTTTTTATCAACTTTCTAATATTATGCACATGCATCATAAAAATCCTGCTAGATTAAAAAAAATTGCTTTTGCTAACATTTAACGTCATATTTCTATCGCTGCAGATTGGGACTGTTTTGTTTTATTTTGGAGACTTATGATAAATTTCTTCCCCGCTGGCACCGCCGTGCTGGCTCACGGGGTTGGTGCAGTTTAAACCCGGCTCATGTGCAGAGGCTTGGAGTGACTTATGTTGTGATTTTGCACAGTAAAAATAAACTCAATTTTTTTGCAGCCAATTGTCTTAAGTTTTAAAGTTTTCTTAACATATTTAACAATGGAACAGATTTTATATGAGCTCTGACATCCTACTGTAATTTTACCATCATACTTTAGATTTATAATTATATTTTTATATTCTGTTTGGGATGTCTGATCTGCAGCATTAATTAAATCTCTGAATTTTTATAATCACTGGTCCAATGTTTAATCAGAACAGTAAAAATAAAGCGGGAATGATGAAGTAAAAAAAAGAAAGTCAATTTAGATGTGCATTTAATCACTTCAGTCAAAATATGTCTAACTTCATACTGCTGATTTCAGCTGCTTTTAAAGTGCATCAAATCAGATTCTGACCGTGTTAAACTGTTTCATGTGTCATTTTATTGTCTGTAATTCTAAAACCAGCTGCACACATCTTCAACTGGTTTTAACATAAGCAGGAGATAATCTGGTCTGAAGTGGTTAAACTGTCTAAAAATGATTTGAAATTATTTGATTAGTAGTTTAAAAAACCAGGATGTCTGATTTTTTTTTTTTTTTTTTTTTTTTTTGGTCAAAACAAGTCATTTGAAAGTTTTAAGTTTTCATAAAATTTTAAATGTGTATGTGTTTTTTTTACATTTTCACACAAACTAGACAAACTGACAATCTATTTACAGATTTATGCTGAACTTTCTGCACAGAAACAGATCTGCAGCTTCTCAGCATGAAACTATTTATCCTAACACGCCATCTAGTGACTTGTAAAGGTATTACAGCTGAAAACACGGTTCTATTTATATAGATATCAGAAAAGAATAGAATAGAATAGAATAGAGCCTTTATTGTCATTGTACATATATACAATAATATGTGTCCTCTACATTTAACCATCCTAATTACAGTTAGACACAATTCAACCACTAGGGGCACTGTGCAGCCACAGTCCAGCACCCGGGGACCAACTCCAGATGTAGAGACGCTGCCTTGATCAGGGGCAGAGAAAGGAGCAGAACCTAAATAAACAAGTTTTTGATTGTAGGAGGAAACCCACACAGACACGGGAACAACATGCAAACTCACAGTACCTTCTTCTTGTGAGGCACCAGTGCAAAACACTAATCCACCGGCCAATGAGAATGACCGAAGAGGATGGGATCAGTTATACAGTAGTGTTCAGAATAATAGTAGTGCTATGTGACTAAAAGATTAATCCAGGTTTTTGAGTATATTTCTTATTGTTACAAGGGAAACAAGGTACCAGTAGATTCAGTAGATTCTCACGAATCCAACAAGACCAAGCATTCATGATATGCACACTCTTAAGGCTATGAAACTGGGCTATTAGTAAAAAAAAAGTAGAAAAGGGGGTGTTCACAATAATAGTAGCATCTGCTGTTGACGCTACAAACTCAAAACTATTATGTTCAAACTGCTTTTTTAGCAATCCTGTGAATCACTAAACTAGTATTTAGTTGTATAACCACAGTTTTTCATGATTTCTTGACATCTGCGAGGTATTCATTTTGTTGGTTTGGAACCAAGATTTTGCTGGTTTACTAGTGTGCTTGGGGTCATTGTTTTGTTGAAACACCCATTTCAAGGGCGACATGACCTCTTCAAGTATTTTGACATATCCAAACTGATCCATGATACCTGGTATGCGATATATAGGCCCAACACCATAGTAGGAGAAACATGCCCATATCATGATGCTTGCACCACCATGCTTCACTGTCTTCACTGTGAACTGTGGCTTGAATTCAGAGTTTGGGGGTCGTCTCACAAACTGTCTGCGGCCCTTGGACCCAAAAAGAACAATTTTACTGTCATCAGTCCACAAAATATTCCTCCATTTCTCTTTAGGCCAGTTGATGTGTTCTTTGGCAAATTGTAACCTCTTCTGCACGTCTTTTATTTAACAGAGGGACTTTGCGGGGGATTCTTGCAAATAAATTAGCTTCACACAGGCGTCTTCTAACTGTCACAGCACTTACAGGTAACTCCAGACTGTCTTTGATCATCCTGGAGCTGATCAATGGGTGAGCCTTTGCCATTCTGGTTATTCTTCTATCCATTTTGATGGTTGTTTTCCATTTTCTTCCACGCGTCTCTGGTTTTTTGTCCATTTTAAAGCATTGGAGATCATTGTAGATGAACAGCCTATAATTTTTTGCACCTGCGTATAAGTTTTCCCCTCTCCAATCAACGTTTTAATCAAACTACGCTGTTCTTCTGAACAATGTCTTGAACATCCCATTTTCCTCAGGCTTTCAAAGAGAAAAGCATGTTCAACAGGTGCTGGCTTCATCCTTACATAGGGGACACCTGATTCACACCTGTTTGTTCCACAAAATTGACGAACTCACTGACTGAATGCCACACTACTATTATTGTGAACACCCCCTTTTCTACTTTTTTTTTTTTTTTTTTTACTAATAGCCCAATTTCATAACCTTAAGAGTGTGCATATCATGAATGCTTGGTCTTGTTGGATTTGTGAGAATCTACTGAATCTACTGGTACCTTGTTTCACATGTAACAATAAGAAATATACTCAAAACCTGGATTAATCTTTTTAGTCACATAGCACTACTATTATTCTGAACACTACAGTACATAACATCAACTATGCAGAATGAATGAAATCATTGTTGCTGACCTTTAACAGAACACATTTTTTTTTACTTTTGGGGGAGGGGGGGTAAATCAGAGATGGGCTTATGACCACAGGAAAGTAATAGGAGTTAAACTTTCCAGGAAAGGAAGAGATCAGTAAAATAAAATGAAAAAGGAAGAAAGAAATTAAGTGGCATGAACAAGCTAAACACAAGCGACAAAAAGATAAGGACAGAAAGGCGACGGCCACCACACCTGTGACATCATCCAGACAACGTGGAGCGTTGATCAGAGTCCGTGTCAAATTGTCACCTTGCGTCTAGCGGTCAGAGCACAGAGCGATATTTAGACGCAAACATAAACCACACTGCGCATGTGTTCTCGGGGTAGACAAACACACGAGCACGGACCGCCAGCCTCACATGGTCTCCACGACAACGCACGATCTCCTCAAAAAACGCATTCCTGCACCAAAAAAAAAGAAAAAGAAAAAATACAGCATGAAATGTGAAGTCCTGCAAAGCCCTGACAAGATTCACAGTTTCAAGTTAAACAGATACATTTTTTTACAAACTCTGGTGACGACATGGTTCTGTTCATCTTGGATGGCGTAACACCCACTTTAAACTCTTTCTGCTTTCTGTGAGCTCATTTACCCATAAAGTCATGTCAAAATGACAAAAGGCTGAAGTCAGAGAATAAACAGCCAATAAGGAACACAGAGTCCAGCCCTGAAACTCTCACATCCAACCCGACTGCTCCGTCAGGGAAACATGGCATCATCAAACAGAGTGGGCCAGAACTTCACATTTCCAGGTGTTCTAGGTCCTTAAAGTGCTCCAAGACTCTTTAACACAGGTCAAAGTGTTTCTAAGAGTTAATGAAGCTGCAGCTTCTCACCTGAGGCAGGTGGCAAAGGCTCTACGGGCATTCCGGTGCAGAAAGTGGATGGGGAAGCCTTTAAAGGTGTGTCCGTCTGGCACCGCCCTCCTCACAGCATCCTGGAACTCCTCGTTACCACAGGAGATTCCAGTGCAGCGTTCCAGCTCGTACACCGACAGCGCAGAGGATAACAGGTAGCACAGATGGTCGTCCCAGACTGTGGACAGCTCCAGGTCCTGGAGAGAGAAAGACACGAAGTGGAGCACAACGCCAACAGGAAGTAAAGAGTAAGATCAATAAAAACAGAAAACATTTTGGCCCTTTTTTTTTTCCAGCCACAGTGTGGAAATAGATCCATACACTGAGACTGCTGCACGTTACACGCAAGTTAAAAGTGCAAAAAAGCATAAATTAACATTTAGAAAGAGTCCAAATCAGAAAAAAAGACAAAATCAGGACAAAGATGACTCACTGGAAAGACAAAGGCAGATTAAAAAAATATATAATTTGGTGACTTCTGTTTTCCTTAATTTATGAAATGCACTACTGTCCCGAACATGAGACTATTTTTTCTTGAAAATATGTCTTGAAAATGGGGCCACCTTATATTCAGGGTCTGACATGACATGTACATCCGTAACAGTAGGTGGCACTGTATACCAGAGAAATAAGTGTGTCTCCCACTTCACCTCTTAGCTTACAGTGCTATATGACAGGGACATACAAGGATCTTTTTTTTCTTAATTATTTAATATAAAAAAAGACTGGCTGTTGTGTACACTTAACCAACAATTCATGAGAGGTTTTGATGCAAACTTAGCCAAAAAAGTCTTTAAAAGGCTAAAAAAAAAAAAAATAATAATAATAATTATGTGGTCTTAAAAGCAGCAATACGGAATGGCCCAGTCACATGGCACTTAACGAAGGGCAACAAAGCCCAAATGAAACAAGAAATCTGGACTTTCGTTGGCACTGTTTAACCTTAGCAAAGCTTCGTTCCTGCAGCTGGCACTTCTTCAGTATTTTTAAACTGTTGAAAAATTTGAATGAATGACACTGAAAACCTCAATTCGTCCGTATTTCATTTTGCTGTTCTTGACGTTTTTTATTGTTTGCTTAGTTTTTGTAAAGTTAACATTTAGTTCGACTTCGTTCGACCAGCTGAATGTTTTCATACAGTACAGAAGATGTTTCTGAGCGCTGCTGCCACTGCGTTCATGTACCATCAGAAATTGCAGGGCAAACTCACTTTTTTTTTATATCTGGATGGGGGGTCAGCTTCACTGGGCTCAGGCACCTTATATAGGCCAGAATTAATCTTTTATGTGGATACAATTAATTATTTTGCCACAAGCAACTGATGAATTTGAAACAACAAAAAAGTTTTGCAATTTCCAACAGCACTTGAACGCAGCAGCAGCTCCTGCGTGCGCTTCTTATTTTTATTAAATATACATAAATATAACAATATGAGTGTAGTAATGACAATCCAGCCCTTCTGTACATGTAGCAACAGGTAGATGATTCAGATGATTAGAATTCACACTGTGGATCAGCTGCAGCTGGTTGAAATAACCACACATGGGGAGTCAATGCACGGCATTCACATGGACTGATCAGTTTACTGCTCTGATACAGACTGGCAAGGCCACTCCAGGACCTTGAAATGCTTCTTACGGAGCCCCTCCTTAGTGGCCCTGGCTGTGTGTTTGGGGTCATTGTCATGCTGGAAGACCCAGCCATGACCCATCTTCAATGTTCTTACTGAGGGAAGGAGGTTGTTTCCCAAAATTTTACGATACATGACCCCATCCATCTTCCCTTCAATACGGTGCAGTCATCCTGTCCCTTTGCAGAATACCACCCCCAAAAATGATGTTTCCACCCCCATGCTTCACGGTTGGGATGGTGTTTTTGGGGTTGTTTTCATCCTCCAAACACGGCAAGTAGAACTGATACCAAAAAGCTCTATTTTGGTCTCATACCAAAAAGCTCTATTTTGGTCTCATCTGATCACATGACCTTCTCCCATGCCTCCTCTGGATCATCCAGATGGTCACTGGTGAACTTCAAACGGGCCTGGACATGTGCTGGTTTGAGCAGGGGGACCTCGCTGCCCTGCAGGATTTTAAACCATGACAGAATCATGTGTTACTAATGTAATCTTTGTGACTGTGGTCCCAGCTCTCTTCAGGTCATTGACCAGGTCCTCCCATGTAGTTCTGGGCTGATACCTGATTGTTCTCAGAATCATGTGAGATCTTACATGGAGCCCCAGACCAAGGAAGACTGACAGTCATCTTGTGTTTCTTTCATTTTGTAATAATTGCTCCAACAGCTGTTGTCTTCTACCAAGCTGCTTGCCTGTTGTCCTGTAGTCCATCCCAGCCTTGTGCAGGTCTACAGTTCTGTCCCTGGTGTCCTTAGACAGCTCTTTGGTCTTGGACATGGTGGATAGGTTGGTGTGTGATTGAGTGTGTGAACAGGTGTCTTTTATACAGATAAGTTCAAACAAGTTCAATTAATACAGGTAAAGAGTGCAGAATAAGAGGGCTTCTTAAAGAAAAACTAACAGGTCTGTGAGAGACAGAATTCTTGCTGGTTGGTAGAGGATCAAATACTTATTTCATGCAATAAAATACAAATAAATTATTTAAAAATCATACAATGTGATTTTCTGAATTTTTTTTAGATTCTGTCTCTCACAGTTGAAGTGTACCTACGATAGAAATTACAGACCTCTACATTCTTTGTAGGTGGGAAAACTAAATCGATAGTGGATCAAATACTTATTTGCCTCACTGTATATTCAATCATCTTTACACTTAAATTTATTCCCCTTTTGATAGTTTTCTGTTATAAATCAATATATATGGCTTAGTAATGTAATATAGTGATAGAGTAGTGACTGTTTGTTTTTTTTAACAAGATGTAGCGCCCAGCATGTCGTCAGCCAGTGAGGATTCTGATGAGGAGGAGATGATCCCTCTTTTGTTCTGGACAAGGAACCAGAGCAGGTGGACCCACCGACGTGCGCACAGATCTCCACAGCTTCTGTTTGCAGTTTCTCCAGGACTCAGGCGCTATGAGCTGCGTCCCAGCGCCGAGTCATGGAACTCAGAGATTCAGACACACACTGCTGCAGATGTGGCTCCAGGCGTGTTTCATTTGAAGTGTCAAGATCAACATTAGCTTCGGTTTCATTTTGTTCCTCTTTCGTCCCTTTTGCGTTCTTGGTTCAAAAGGCTATTCTGTGATAAAGCTCGTTCATCCACCTTTTCTCAATGAATTGTGACTTTTTTTACTTTTTTCCCTTCGTTCAGGAATCACCGTGTGCCGTATGACTGGGCCATAAGCATAGTTGAAAAAAATGGAGGGGTTGCCTACAAAACATGCTTTTCTTATTATTTTCAAATTTTAAAAAATTCTTTCAGGTAAAAAAAAAAAAAAAAAAAAAAAAAAATTGGCCCGCAGAAAGTCTTTTTCCAAAAATATGTTGTGAAAAAGTGGCCCTGTTACAATCAGAGTTGTCTTATATTTGGACCAACATTGTAATCATATTTTTACACGTTCAGGCTTTTGAAAACACAACAAAGTAATAAGAAAGAAATGTTTATTTCACCTGGACATAACTCAGACATGAAACTGCTTCAGGGCTCCTTTTAAAGGGGGCATAAGACAAAAAATATTTCACAAACCACTGATTTATATTTATTTATTTTCACCCCTTTAACTGAATGATAATAGCTGATTAATCAAAAGCAAATGAAACAGGTCACCTTAAGTTGTCATATGAAATCATTTTATGTGATTAAAGGCTGTAAAAGGAGTACTGCAGAGTGCACACTGCAGCAGACGTCTGGCAGTTTATGGCAAAAAAAAAGTGAAATAATTTGGCATAGCTCAGAAGATAAAAAATGTCTGAGCACTGAGATGTGTGGGTTTGTGGAGTAATCACTTCATTTATTATTTTTTTTTTTTTTACTTTCCAGCATTTTATGCAATACCTGATCCATTGTAGAACAAATGACGGATAAATCCTTAACTAATAAAAAGGTTAGTACAACACTGGTTGGTACCTTCCGGTGCTCAGAGACCAGGGAGCGCATCTCCAGCTCTAGCTGGTTGCTGGCAGCAGCCGGATCCAGAGACGGTGCACAGAGCGGCGGCAGAGGAGGCAGCGAGGTGATGGAGCCCGGGGCGCAAACACACCTTATAGCCTCTTCGCTCATCTGTTTCCATCGAGACGGATTCTGAGGGAAGCACAGGAAGGACATGTGGTACGTCAGCTGCCAGTACATGTCCATTTTTACACAAATGAAGGATTGATTTACTGAAGGACTACATGTGAAAAAAAAATGTGTGCAAACAGCATAACTACTGCAACAAAACATGTATGATGATTTACTGCACACTGAGGATTGTGTCGATCCACAAAATACAGTGGGGCAAAAAAGTATTTCGTCAGCCCCTGATTGTGCAAGTTCTCCTACCTAGAAAGATGAGAGAGGTCTGTAATTTTCATCCTAGGTACACTTCAATTATGAGAGACAAATGAGGAAAAAAAAATTCAGGAAATCACATTGTAGGATTTTTAAATAATGTATTTGTAAATTAGGGTGGAAAATAAGTATTTGGTCAATAACAAAAGTTCAACTCAATACTTTGTAACATAACCTTTGTTGGCAATGACAGAGGTCAAACATTTCCTGTAAGTCTTCACCAGGTTTGCACACACTGTAGCTGGTATTTTGGCCCATTCCTCCATGCAGATCTCCTCTAGAGCAGTGATGTTTTGGGGCTGTCGCTGGGCAACATGGACTTTCAACTCCCTCAACAAATTTTCTATGGGGTTGAGCTCTGGAGACTGGCTCGGCCACTTCAGGACCTTGAAATGCTTTTTACGGAGCCACTCCTTTGTTGCCTGAGCGGTGTGTTTAGGATCATTGTCATGCTGGAAGACCCAGCCACAATGCATTTTCAGTGCTCTCACTGATGGAAGATGGTTTTGGCTTAAAATCTCATGATACATGGCCAAGTTCATTCTTCCCTTAACACGGCTCAGTCCTCCTTGTTGTGTGTTGGGGGGTTTGGCTGGACATTTGGGTGTTCTTTTCTTTTCTTTGCTCTCCAGGTGGTATGCAAACTGATTTGTCTGTGGAGAAGGTGCTGGCAGAAGAGTCCTTCACCCTCATCAACGTGATGTGCAGCACGTGCAACCTTAAAGACTTTCAGCTGAAGCAGATAATGAGATGGCGTTCTGCATTTAAGCCATGTGTGATTCAAGCAGAATTGCCGGGAACTCGACCTTGTGATGTTCGTTTGTGAGACGCTGAGGACCGCACCTGGGTTTGACACATTGTGCCTGTGAAGGAGGACGGGTGAGGGACACATGCTGTCAGCACACATCAGAGGTGATTTGATTGTCTGAATAATTGTTAACAGTAATTTGGTATTTTGTTATGCAGTATATGTGAATATTGATGAGAATTGTGCAGCTCACTTCTCACGGCCGTGGCATGCGGACTGATGATCCTCCACCTGTTGTGAGAAGCTGCTCATTTATATAAAGCTTAAATTCAGACCTGAATGTGTTGCTGATAGTGTGTGCCTTTGAAGGATATTAGTTGCAGCTGCTGACTTACCTCACCTTTTCTATCCTTCGCAGAGTCGGTTTGTCGTGTCCACCTGGGGGGTGTTTGGCGGTGAGCGTGGGTCCAGAAGCGCCGGGCTTCGATCCTTTGGGTGCTGGAGAGCGTGCCGTCCTTCACTCCGCCAGACAGACGCATTTTACGTTTGTACACTTTGTATTGCACAGAAGGGGGAAAATAAATTGTTTTGTTATTGGAACCGCTTTCTGGTTGTTTTGGCGCTGGGTTCCGTCAGACGCAGGTCCGCTCCTCAACCCGCGTCGACACATAACAGTAGTTCCCGGCCATTCCAAAATGGACCCAGTGGCAGAGGCGGTTCCATTTGCCGAAAGAGTTCAAGAACACTTGGAGAAAATATGGGAGCAATTACAGCATCTCGCAAACCAAATTAAACAAACAGATGTCCGCGTTACGGAGCTTGCAGCGCAAGCCGTTCCGCTTCCTGCTGCTCCAGCTGCGGCACCATCGATACCGGTGCAGATAACTCCGTCACCCAGAGATTCGGCTTCCGAACTGATTATTTGTCGTCCGGAGCCTTATGCGGGGAAACGTTGAAGCCTGTGCTCCGTTTTTGATGCAATGTTCTCTGGTTTTTGCTCATACCGTTGCCCAGCGGTTGCTGAATCTCAGGCAGGGGAGGCGGAGTGCGGCGGATTATTCTGTGGATTTCCGAATTTTTTCTGCTCAGTCCGGTTGGAATGCCGCAGCATTAAGCGGAATGTTTGTGGATGGTTTAAATGATTCATTAAAAGATGAGCTAGCAGTCCGTGACGAACCAAACGATTTAGATGAGCTAATATCTTTGGTGATTCGTCTAGCTGATCGGATAAAGGAGCGTGGACACGAGAGAGGGCGGCCATCAGAACGGGTTTTTTCGTCTCGGGGCTTTCCTCGACACAGATCTGGGCTGCCTCTTTTTCGCCCCACTGAGACTCCTCCGACGGGACCTCTGGCTCCTCTTGCGGATGAGCCCATGCAGCTCGGACGAGCTGAAGCCGCTATATTGCCCCATCATATAAGCGTCAAGAAAAATAGTGGTGACGTATCTCCAGGTGTTCTGGGACAGGCAAAATAATGCACAAAAAAAAAAAAAAAATTTTTTTTGGCTGTTTTGTTCTTTTTTGAACGGGATTATAAATTGTTTGGGGATTCAAAGGCGGTTCTGGTGGAGTGAACGACAGGCGGTTCGGAGCTCGGCTGGACTCACTTAATCGTTAGTTTTTATTGTTTGTATTTAGGTATTTTCTGTTTGGGTATGGGGTCGTTTTGTTTTGTTGTTTTTTATTTCCCTGCTTCCCTAACCCCAGCCTCACTGGCCCTAAGACCGTTCGTCTTGTGGGTTGTGGGGTGGTGCAGGTTGGTCACGCTGAGCATTCTCAGAAGTCCTCTGCACCTAGGTGGGGGTTGTCAGGGGTGTTATTTTTGGTTTGGTTAGGGCCCGGTTCCACTCCAACCTCGGTGGGCCTTTGTACCGTTCGTTATTGGTGTTGCCGGGGTGTGGTGCAGTGGGAACATACCTCCGTCGGAGGGGTGGGCCGATCTGTTGCCGTTCGCCATTTCGGTAGTTCCAGCCCTCCCGATAGGCTGGGGGTATGGTCGGGTTGGGGCACCGGACGTATTTCCGGTTTTCCGCTGCACCTTGGGGTTGGGGCCGGGTTAGTTTTACCTGTTCCCTTCCCCGGCTTGATATTTTGTTGCCGTTTGCCAAAATTGAGCCGACGGAGGGCTCTGGGAGTGATCTGGGGTCTTGCGGGGTGCTGGGGAAGGTAACAGGGTTTATCAGTTGTTTTATTTGCCCCCGGGGTTGTTTAATGTAGTCCACCGGGGGTTGGAATTTTGTGTTTCTTCTGTTTCCTTCCAGGTTCCACCTCCAGGGTTGATGGGACGGTCCTCTGGGGGGGAATTGGCTTGTGGGGCCGACTAGCCAAGTGTGGCTGGGTCTGGAGTTCCTGGGTTGTGGGGAGGGTGCCTCCTGGGGTTTGATGGTACGGTCCTCTGGGGGGCGCTGTTGCCCCATGTGTACCTGGGAACTTCTGTGGGAATCCGGCTTTGGCTATTTCTCCTGGAACTGGTGGTAAAGGCCTTCTGGGAGGTGTTGAGCTCTGCAAGTCGTTCTGGGGGGGTTGTTTGTTATTTTTCTTTATGCATTTATGTTTGTATTGTGTTTGTGGGGCTGTGTTGGGTTTTTGCATTTGGGAGTTTTTCTTTTCTTCCCGGGGTTGGATGGGACGGTCCCCTGGGGAGGTTTTGGGTGGGTTTTATGTTTTTCTTGTATGTTGGGTTGTACCTGGGACTGTTTTGGGGTTTTTGTTTGATGCCAGCCGGCCTTCCAGCTGCGGTGCCCTGTCTGCTGTCTGCGGTGGACCTTGGGAGTGTTGCGCTGTCTGCTTCCTGACGAGGACCCCGGAGGGAAGTGCTGTTCTCGGGCCTGGTCTGTTCGGTCGCCGGGAGGCTTCCCGTTAAAGGGGGGGGGGGGGGTACTGTTGTGTGTTGGGGGGTTTGGCTGGACATTTGGGTGTTCTTTTCTTTTCTTTGCTCTCCAGGTGGTATGCAAACTGATTTATTGTCTGTGGAGAAGGTGCTGGCAGAAGAGTCCTTCACCCTCATCAACGTGATGTGCAGCACCTGTGGATGGTGCTCACGTGCAACCTTAAAGACTTTCAGCTGAAGCAGATAATGAGATGGCGTTCTGCATTTAAGCCATGTGTGATTCAAGCAGAATTGCCGGGGACTCGACCTTGTGATGTTCGTTTGTGAGACGCTGAGGACCGCGCCTGGGTTTGACACATTGTGCCTGTGAAGGAGGACGGGTGAGGGACACATGCTGTCAGCACACATCAGAGGTGATTTGATTGTCTGAATAATTGTTAACAGTAATTTGGTATTTTGTTATGCAGTATATGTGAATATTGATGAGAATTGTGCAGCTCGCTTCTCACGGCCGTGGCATGTGGACTGATGATCCTCCACCTGTTGTGAGAAGCTGCTCATTTATACACTCAACAAAAATATAAACGCAACACTTTTGGTTTTGCTCCCATTTTGTATGAGATGAACTCAAAGATCTAAAACCTTTTCCACATACACAATGTCACCATTTCCCTCAAATATTGTTCACAAACCAGTCTAAATCTGTGATAGTGAGCACTTCTCCTTTGCTGAGATAATCCATCCCACCTCACAGGTGTGCCATATCAAGATGCTGATTAGACACCATGATTAGTGCACAGGTGTGCCTTAGACTGCCCACAATAAAAGGCCACTCTGAAAGGTGCAGTTTTGTTTTATTGAGGGGGATACCAGTCAGTATCTGGTGTGACCACCATTTGCCTCATGCACATCTCCTTCGCATAGAGTTGATCAGGTTGTCAATTGTGGCCTGTGGAATGTTGGTCCACTCCTCTTCAATGGCTGTGCGAAGTTGCTGGATATTGGCAGGAACTGGTACATGCTGTTGTATACGCCGGTCCAGAGCATCCCAAACATGCTCAATGGGTGACATGTCCGGTGAGTATGCCGGCCATGCAAGAACTGGGACATTTTCAGCTTCCAAGAATTGTGTACAGATCCTTGCAACATGGCGCCGTGCATTATCCTGCTGCAACATGAGGTGATGTTCTTGGATGTATGGCACAACAATGGGCCTCAGGATGTCGTCACGGTATTTCTGTGCATTCAAAATGCCATCAATAAAATGCACCTGTGTTCTTCATCCATAACAGACACCTGCCCATACCATAACCCCACCGCCACCATGGGCCACTCGATCCACAACAGTGACATCAGAAAACCGCTCACCCACATGACGCCACACACGCTGTCTGCCATCTGCCCTGAACAGTGTGAACTGGGATTCATCCGTGAAGAGAACACCTCTCCAACGTGCCAAACGCCAGCGAATGTGAGCATTTGCCCACTCAAGTCGGTTACGACGATGAACTGGAGTCAGGTCGAGACCCCGATGAGGATGACGAGCATGCAGATGTGCTTCCCTGAGACGGTTTCTGACAGTTTGTGCAGAAATTCTTTGGTTATGCAAACCGATTGTTTCAGCAGCTGTCCGAGTGGCTGGTCTCAGACGATCTTGGAGGTGAACATCCTGGATGTGGAGGTCCTGGGCTGGTGTGGTTACACATGGTCTGCGGTTGTGAGGCTGGTTGGATGTACTGCCAAATTCTCTGAAACGCCTTTGGAGACGGCTTATGGTAGAGAAATGAACATTCAATACACGAGCAACAGCTCTGCTTGACATTCCTGCTGTCAGCATGCCAATTGCACGCTCCCTCAAATCTTGCAACATCTGTGGCATTGTGCTGTGTGATAAAACTGCACCTTTCAGAGTGGCCTTTTATTGTGGGCAGTCTAAGGCACACCTGTGCACTAATCATGGTGTCTAATCAGCATCTTGATATGGCACACCTGTGAGGTGGGATGGATTATCTCAGCAAAGGAGAAGTGCTCACTATCACAGATTTAGACTGGTTTGTGAACAATATTTGAGGGAAATGGTGATATTGTGTATGTGGAAAAAGTTTTAGATCTTTGAGTTCATCTCATACAAAATGGGAGCAAAACCAAAAGTGTTGCGTTTATATTTTTGTTGAGTGTATAAAGCTTAAATTCAGACCTGAATGTGTTGCTGATAGTGTGTGCCTTTGAAGGATATTAGTTGCAGCTGCTGACTTACCTCACCTTTTCTATCCTTCGCAGAGTTGGTTTGTCGTGTCCACCTGGGGGGTGTTTGGCGGTAAACATGGGTCCAGAAGCGCCGGGCTTCGATCCTTTTGGGCGCTGGAGAGCGTGCCGTCCTTCACTCCGCCAGACAGACACATTTTATGTTTGTACACTTTGTATTGCACAGAAGGGGGAAAATAAATTGTTTTGTTATTGGAACCGCTTTCTGGTTGTTTTGGCGCTGGGTTCCGTCAGACGCAGGTCCGCTCCTCAACCCGCGTCGACACATAACACTCCTGTCCCCTTTGCAGAAAAACAGCCCCAAAGCATGATGTTTCCACCCCCATGCTTCAACAGTAGGTATGATGTTCTTGGGATGCAACTCACCATTCTTCTTCCTCCAAACATGATGAGTTGAGTTTTTACCAAAGAGTTCTATTTTGGTTTCATTTGACCACATGATATTCTCCCAATCCTCTTCTGGATCATCCATATGCTCTCTGGAAAACTTCAGAAGGGCCTGGACACACACTGACTTAAGCAGGGGGACACGCCTGGCACTGCAGGATTTGAGTCCCTCTCTGCGTAGTGTGTAGCCTTTCTTACTTTGGTCCCAGTTCTCTGCAGGTCCCTCAGGTCCCTCCGTGTAGTTCTGGGATTTTTGTTCACCGTTCTCATGATCATTTTGACCCCACGGGATGACATCTTGCATGGAGCCCCAGATCAAGGGAGATTATCAATGGTCTTGTATGTCTTCCATTTTCTTACAATTGCTCCCACCGTTGATTTATTCACACCAGCCTGCTTGACTATTGTAGATTCACTCTTTCCAGCTTGATGCACATCTACAATTTTCTTCCTGGTGTCCTTCGACAGCTCTTTGGTCTTGGCCATGGTTGTGTTTGGAGTCTGACTGTTTGAGGCTGTGCACAGGTGTCTTTTATACAGCTAACGAGTTCCAACAGGTGCCATTAATACAGGTAACAGGTGGAGGACAGAAGAGCTTCTTAAAGAAGAAGTTACAGGTCTGTGAGAGCGAGAAATCTTGCTTGTTTGTGGGTGACCAAATACTTATTTTCCACCATAATTTACAAATAAATTCTTTAAAAATCCTACAATGTGATTTCCTGGATTTTTTTCTCATTTTGTCTCCAATAATTGAAGTGTACCTATGATGAAAATTACAGACCTCTCTCATCTTTCTAAGTAGGAGAACTTGCACAATCAGGGACTGACTAAATACTTTTTTTGCCCCACTGTAGCATGCATTGACTATGTTCGTATTTGTGAATATGCAATTTTGGGTGTGTCCACCCAAGCACATAAAAAAAGTGGGTGTTAAACATGCAAAGAGGTGAGATTTGCACTCATTATGAGATTTACCAACATGAAAAGGAAATTTTGCAGATTTTGATTGCATCTGTATATTGTGTGTTTGAAACCTGGATGTTAACTCATTGTGTTTTAACAGACTTTCAGCAGCCGAAATGCCACCACCTCCTTGTAGACAGAATAACAAATAAATAACTAAATAAATAATTTATTGTAATTTATTACTGTGCATTCAGAAAGTATTCACAGCGCTTCACTTTGCCACATTTTGTTATGTTACAACCTAATTTCAAAATGGAGTAAATTAATTCTTCCCCTCAAAATTCTACTCACAAAACCCCAAAAAACATGAAAAAAGTTTTTTTTTTTTTACATTTTTGCAAATTTACTGAAAATAAAAACTAAGAAATCACATAAGTATTCACACCCTTTTCTCAATACTTTGTTGATGCACCTTTGGCAGCAATTACAGCCTCAAGTCTTCTTGAATATGATGCCACAAGCTTGGTGCACCTATTTTTGGGCAGTTTTGTCCATTCCTCTTTGCAGCACCTCTCAAGCTCCATCAGGTTGGATGGGAAGCGTCGGTGCACAGACATTTTCAGATCTCTCCAGAGATTTCAATCAGGTTCAGGTGTGGGCTCTGGCTGGGCCACTCAAGGACATTCACAGAGTTGTCCTGAAGACACTCCTTTGATATCTTGGTCATTGTCTTGCTGAAAGATGAACTGTCACCCCAGTCTGAGGTCAAGAGCTCTGGAGCAGGTTTTCATCCAGGATGTCTCTGTACATGTCTCTGTACATTGCTGTATTCATCTTTCCCTCAATCCTGACTAGTCTCCCAGTTCGTGCTGCTGAAAAACATCCCCACAGCATGATGCTGCCACCACCATGCTTCACTGTAGGGATGGTGTCTGGTTTCCTCCAAACACGACATGTGGCATTCACACCAAAGAGTTCAATCTTTGTCTCATCAGACCAGAGAATTTTGTTTCTTATGGTCTGAGAGTCCTTCAGGTGCCTTTTGTCAAACTCCAGGTGGGCTGCCATGTGCCTTTTACTAAGGAGTGGACACTCTACCATACAGGCCTGATTGGTGGATTGCTGCAGAGATGGTTGTCCTTCTGGAAGGTTCTCCTCTCTCCACAGAGGAATGATCGAGCACTGACAGACTGACCATCAGGTTCTTGGTCACTATCCTGACTAAGACCCTTCTCCCCCTGGAAATGTTCATGTATCCATCCCCTGACTTGTCTGAAGAAAACTGGCAAGCAAAAACCAGACTATTTACAGCTATTACAAAGCATTCCATTACTCATGCAAGCCATCATCTTGGCTTTTAGATTTTTAATCAATTTATATCAAGTTGTAGAGATTTGCTTTCAGATGCCTGACTTATTATTTGTATTTGAAATGGCATAAACAAATTAAAATGTGTGAAATACCAAGGGGCCCAATACTTTCTGGAGGACACTGTCTATAGACAGGTGTGTATCTTTTCAAATCATGTCCAATCAACTGAATTTACCTCAGGTGGACTCCAATTAAGCTGTAGAACCATCTCAAGGATGATCAGTGGAAACAGGAGGCACCTGAGCTCAATTTTGAGCTTCATGACAGAGGCTGTGAATACTTATGTACATGTCATTTCTTAGTTTTTTATTTTTAATAAATTTGCAAAAATCTCAAAAGTTTTTCCACTTATTATTATTGTGTGTAGACATTTGAGGAAAAATAATTAATTTCATCCATTTTTGAATAAGGCTGTAATAACAAACACAACATAAAATGGAGAAAAAGTGAAGCGCTGGGAATACTTTCAGGATGCACTGCATACCGAAAAATCACACATTTGTTATGACTAATTAGAATGACTATTTATAGGACTTTCACATTAATCAAAGCTCAAACAAAATAAACTCTAATAATAAAATAATAAAAACTACACTACAACAACACATAAAAGCACAAGTTAAAAAGCAGATTGAAAAAAGGTAAGTATTCTACATGCAATCTCGCAGTCAGTCTGCTCTGTGTGAGCCTGATCCCGTCAGATCTCAGAAGCTAAGCAGTACGGAATCTGGTTAGTAGTTGGATGGGAGACCTCTTTGGAACCCCAGGGACTGGGTGTTACTCCAGGTAAAACTGGACTTGTGTCAGGAAGGGCATCCGGCGTAAAACCTGTGCCAAATACCAATGCGGATCTGGCTGTATCCGCTGTGGCGACCCCGAACAAAAACGGGAGCAGCCGAATGGACAATAACAATAAATTCTATATGCAATCTGAGTCAGTCAAGCCCTAAATCCTTTCTTAAAGTTACAATATATCCAGTTTCACTTGGATACTCATCATCACTGAAAAGTAAAGACACTTTAACACCGGTGTCACCATGTCGTACCTGGAAGTCAAAGACACAGAGCTCCACAGCATCAGAGGGTTGACAGTTGGCGAGGAAGGTCTGATGGTTGAAGACACAGCCAACAGTGCGGTAGGGGGATGACGGTTTGGGCTGGGGTGACAGGGGAGGAGCATCTGGGTCCATTAGCTGGTGCAGGTATCTGACCACACATATGAGATGACAACAACTCTAAAGGAACAGAACTGCAAACCTGTAAAGACGTTTATTATACGAGTAACACCAGATGGAATGCGGAGGTTTCACAGCTGTTTGACAGTTCTGTCAGACCTCATTTTCACTGTGAGCAGGCGACAGATCCTAAAATTT
Source organism: Thalassophryne amazonica (assembly GCF_902500255.1). NCBI lineage: Eukaryota > Metazoa > Chordata > Actinopteri > Batrachoidiformes > Batrachoididae > Thalassophryne > Thalassophryne amazonica. The sequence continues at coordinate 13,941,536 of NC_047109.1, forward strand.
ACTGGTGTCAATAATAACAACAACAATTCCCTGTGACTTCCTCCTGAACTAATGTGTCAGTTCTTTATTATGGCAACTACATCAAACCACACAGTAACAGCAATCAGCAATTAAACTGTCCACTTTACTTTGGAAAACTCCCAAAATAAAGCAGCGATCAGTAGTGATGGGCACAGTTCTGCCAATCCGCTAACTGCTAATTAGCGAAGCTAACTTTTTTTTGTTAATGGATTAGCATTTCAGTTAACTTCAAAAACCATCAGCGGACCAATTAGCTTCCGCTAAATTTAGTCTTCTAATGTTTTTTTGCAAAGTTAGTAAGGGTGAAATATATTTGTAAACCCTAAAATCATACATGCATTCCCACTGCCATCCCGTAGATGGGTCAAAATGCATAGAACACTGCCATCCAATAGATGGCAGTGGGAATGGCACACAGTTATACCACATGGTCATCAACCTGAATCACAACTTAGACTTTTCGGTTTTGTAAATGCCTTTTTTTTTTTTTTTTTTTTTACAAATGAAGAAAAAAAAAAGACATATTTTACAAAAGCACATTTATTTGTAAACACCAACACACACGTACAGTAACTTGTGTTGTTTTTTACAAAGAATGAATGATGAATGAATCAACCAATCAGTGTGAGAGGAGGCTCAGTTTATGCATAATCCCTTTGGGCATCTGTATGTTAATGTCCAAAACTTCAGAATTAGTGCATTATTTTAAAATGAAAAGATGTGTTATATTTTCACTTTGCACAAATGACAGAGTTGACATTAATGTAGTTATCCTATCTGGATTAATTTGATTTATAAATCAAAACCATAAGTCAAACCTGCTTTCCTTTTCAAGATGTCTGCCTCACGGCTGGACCACTGTATGCTGTGAAGGACAATGACTCTTCCCTACAGCAGTGGGCAGGGCGCAGAAAGACAGACTCATTGGTTGTGTTGGGTTTGTGATCGTCTTTGATTCTATCTAGAAGCATTGGGAGTGTTTAAACTCAAAATCGGCTTGTCAGTAGCTGAGAGCGTAAAGGAGACAATACTGAAAGTTATCGGTTAGTGGTTAGCTGTAGCTCCCGATAAATTTTTTAGTGGTTTATCGGTTTAGTGTTATAAAAGATAACTTTTCAGTTAGCTGATTAGCGTTTATCAAAGATAACTTTTTGGTTAGCTGTGCCCACCACTTGTGATTAGGACTTGTGATTAAGAAGAGCTCAAGACGAGCTGGAACCTTTGGCTTTATATCTAAATGTGTATAGTAACTGGTGTACGAAGTGGGTGTTTATAAGTCTTTGTTTCAGCCCATGCCCTTTCGGCCGCACCCAATTGGGAAATCATGTGAGTTACTGTTGTATTTTCTTTTGTTTTTTTGATTTGTTATGTTAGTAAGAGATTTTTATGTTGGTATTTTGTTTATGTGTGTGCTGAAATAAAACTCATTCATTCATAAAAAAGTGGGAAATAAATAAATGACAGGTGAGCTGAGAAAAAAATGACCATGTGCAATAACAAGTTTAAATTATGTGGTTGTTGTTTTACTTTTTACTCTCTTGATGTAGTTTTTAGCACAGTTCCTATGTTATTGTTCCCATTTGTAATAACTGTGTTTTATGTGTTTGGTGTTTTATTCTGTGAAGCACTTTGTGGGTAGAATTTGAAAGTGTTACAATAATAATTATTACATAACGGCTGAGTGGATCCTTGTCATTTGACTGGTGCTTTGTATGTCACGTGACATGGATAATTTGTCCCATTTGTGTTGAGTTGCATTTAGTGTGCAAATTTGGTTCCATATGTTTTGTACCATTGCAAGCTGCGAACCCGGCCCATGCACACACTAGTGGGGGCAACGTTTAGCTAAACATGGCGGAGTTTGTTTTGCTGATGGACAACGATTTGAACGAGCTAATTGACGTTGCTAATTTTTCTAACACACAAAAAACAAATTCACTATGCTGTAAGCCGTCTGGAGGCATGAAGAGCTGTTAGGATGAAAAGCTGGACAAATTTCTGATGCAATTTTTTTGCAGGCCCGAGGAAGTACCCCAAGTCTTTTTTTTTTGGTAAGTACACGAAATCAGTGCATGGCATCATGGACTACATCGTCAAAATTATTGTTGAACTAGATTAAAATAATCTGACCTGTGTGCTGTCAGACTCTCCCAGAAGGTGATGCTTCCGTCAGTGCTGCGGGTCAACACCCAGGTGTGCGGCCCCACTCTGGCTTTGGTGCCCACGCACACGTACGCATCCAGGCCGAAGCCCAGCAGCAGGCTGCACAGCAGGGTGGCGTGGTCTTCACAGTCACCCTGCACACAGACATGGACGGCTTTGGGTTCAAATATTTTAATTCTCTTAGCTTGTCTCTAGAAGAACACACATTACACACTGCATAACTCCACCAAAACCTAAATGACACCTTTACAGCATGTTGTAACATTCTTTGTGGATCCACCCCCACATTAACCAGCTTCTAATCCAACTCAGACCAAAACTTTTCACTGAGTTTCACAGTCTTCACCATCAACATCATCATAAGACAGAACCCACAGTGGGCCTTTTTGTTCTCCATACATGCCAAGGAGAAATAGACAAAATAACGCCAAATATCTGATGACTTTGAGATCAATAAACATTTTGATACAGCTCTGGTCGGCTCCGCAGCACCGCAGGTGGAGGCGGCCTGTACCCCCCCACCCCCACCCCACAACCCCCCTGTGTTCTGAGTAACAACACCTGCTCAAATATTTTTCTTATAGGCATAACTCATTTCAAGGTCATTTTTACAATAACACATAGTCGTCATGGAAGTGGTTAAACTGAACTAGTGCAAAGTCTCTCGACTTGTTGAAACTTCAAACCTTAATCTTTAACTAATAAAGCCACTGACCTATTAAATATATGAAACTGTAAAAACATTTGATTCATTGGGTTTTTCAGCCAGATTTTAACTTTGGAAATTAAAGCAGTTCAGGTTAAACATTTTCTAAAAAAAAAAAAAAAAAAATTAACAACTGAAAAATACCATATTAATTTTACGTCATATTGCCCACCGCAAGTTCCATAGTTTTTAAGTAATTTTGCTAACAATTAAATAGCAGCCTTGACCTTTGGGCTGAAAATTACTTAATCTTTGATCATTCCTGTTCTCAATCAAGGTCAGACCGACCGTGCAGTCATGGAAAAAAATGACTATGCCTTAAAAGAATTGAGAGAGAGAGAGAGAGAGAGACTGACCAAATTTTGTAGTCAAACATAGCTAGATCAGGCGTGCACATAACTGGTGCCCAGGTACTCATGCATGCAAAAGGTAATTGATGCACAGCAGCAAACACTACAGTCATCACTCTCCTCCTGAGAAATGCTCCCCTTCATGTTTTCTGCTGCGCAACTTTTTTCTTTCTAATTTTTAGCCTAAGTACCTGAACATCAGTTATGTACGCCCAGGTCTTGGTGTCAGAAACCCTGGTGGTTAAACTGAAAATAGGAGACCTAGAGAAAATAAAAATACTAATAATAAATAATACAACACAGATATTACACTGTATGTAGACAGTGATCTTACACCCACAATGCACCTCACCACACAAGTCCAGAAAGACATTCATGCAAAAGCAAAAATAAATGTGCTTGTCTCTAACAGCTTAGATGGTGATGCAACAATAAATAAAAAAAATAAATAAATAGTTACCTCCGCCAAGGAGGTTATGTTTTCGGCCGCGTTTGTTTGTTTGTCTGTCTGTCAGCAGGCTAACTCGAAAGGTTTTGAACAGATTTTGATGAAATTTTGTGGAGTGGTTGGAAATGACAAGAGGAACAAGTGATTAATTTTTAGTGGTGATCCGGATCACGATCCGGATCCAGGAATTTTTTAAAGGATTCTTCACCATTGCGGGATAGGGGGAATTTTGACATTCTAGTTTCTAACTCCACAAAAACAAGGCAGAAAGGCTTGAAAAAAATTAAGGTGTAACATAGTCAAATGTTCTATCAAACAACAAAGTTTGGTGATGATCGGATCCGGATTCCGGATCTGGTGATCCAGAATATGCAAAAATATAGGGAAAATAGAAAATGTGCCAGTGTGAGGTGACAAATGAAGCTAGAGCTGCACAACTAACACCAAATTGTAGCTGAATCTGTACTGATTCAGTAAGGTGTCATCAGATTTGATGTAGCTTTAAATATTATGGAGCTAGATCCAGAAGAAAACCGCCATTACCGAAAAATTGTTTTTATACAATAACTTTTGAACTAATAAAGACATAAAAGTAATTCCAAGTTTTAGTGGTATGTTTTCATGGTCAAGGATGTCAAATATAAAGGAAAGAAAAGTGTATGTATCATAGTTTTGATTGTAACACTGAATCGTTGAATAAATCACAGTGCCAAGGAGGGAATCTCTTTAGGGTCAGTGACCCTATGGCCTTCTAGTTAAGAATGTGATGCATACAGATTCAGCTCATCTGACCTCATGTTCCAAATTTTGCTGCCACCCACTGGTGCTTCTTCTAACCAAACGTGCAAAACCTTTTTTGTTTAAACTGAAAAAAAGAAGAAAAAACGAGGCATTTTGGTTTGACCCTGATCATGGGACAAATGTATCACTGATGCTGAGATAAACCTACAATCAATCAATCAATCAAGTTTTATTTCTATAGCACTTTACAACAGTTTTCACTGAACCAAAGTGCTACAAACTAAGTCGCTACAAAACAAACGATTTCCTTTTCCCCACTGCAGCTTTAACTCTTCTTGAACACGCCACAGAAGGTCTGCAGGAAAGGAAATAATATTCAGTTGTTTTTAAATTGGCTGTGACACAGAGCGACTCTTCTTTTACTCAAACAACTCTTCTGGTAAAGTGTCCCGGGCTGAGCTCTAGATGTTCTGCTGCCGTGCGCCGGTTCAGTCCAGTCAGAATGATCGATGTTCTGCAGAAGAACTAATGTGGACGGCAGCATCACAACAGGCTGGGGACTGATGGGGCTAAATTAATTTTCCCTGGAATGAAACTCATAAATCACCGCCGACACTGGCCACTTTGTGAGAGTTGTGCTGTGTAGACCAGTGCAGACAGGAGACAGAGGCAAGATCCAGCGGTGGTCTGGGAACTTCCCCCTATCAAACCCAGAGATGGAAATGTATCCGTCACTCAGCTCAGCACAAATTCATCACTCTCAGATGTGATGCAATCCACCGTACTCAGAATTGTGGTCGGTGGAAAACCTGTTCAGATGAGTCCGCATGATGTCTGTGGACCAGTGGTGGGCACAGCTAACCAAAAAGTTAGCTTCGATAACCAGTAATCCGATAACGTGAAAGTCATCTTTTATGACGCTAAACCGATAAACTGATAAAAAAAAATGTATCTTTATTATAGATAACCAATAATTTTTAGTATTCATTCGGATGCGGCCACATCAGATTACACTGTAGGCTTCTGATAAACCCGTTTCACTTTCACTTTTCGCTGCTGGGTAAATTCAAGGATCACAAACACATAAGAACGCACAAAAAATGAATAAAAAAAAAAAAACAAACACTGTCATCATCTTTCAAAAGTAGTAAAACACAGTATTAGAAGTCACAGTTTATCTCAGTATTACAGTAGTGTTCAGAATAATAGTAGTGCTATGTGACTAAAAAGATTAATCCAGGTTTTGAGTATATTTCTTATTGTTACATGGGAAACAAGGTACCAGTAGATTCAGTAGATTCTCACAAATCCAACAAGACCAAGCATTCATGATATGCACACTCTTAAGGCTATGAAATTGGGCTATTAGTAAAAAAAAAAGTACACTCAACAAAAATATAAACGCAACACTTTTGGTTTTGCTCCCATTTTGTATGAGATGGACTCAAAGATCTAAAACTTTTTCCACATACACAATATCACCATTTCCCTCAAATATTGTTCACAAACCAGTCTAAATCTGTGATAGTGAGCACTTCTCCTTTGCTGAGATAATCCATCCCACCTCACAGGTGTGCCATACCAAGATGCTGATTAGACACCATGATTAGTGCACAGGTGTGCCTTAGACTGCCCACAATAAAAGGCCACTCTGAAAGGTGCAGTTTTATCACACAGCACAATGCCACAGATGTCGCAAGATTTGAGGGAGCGTGCAATTGGCATGCTGACAGCAGGAATGTCAACCAGAGCTGTTGCTCGTGTATTGAATGTTCATTTCTCTACCATAAGCCGTCTCCAAAGGCGTTTCAGAGAATTTGGCAGTACATCCAACCAGCCTCACAACCGCAGACCACGTGTAACCACACCAGCCCAGGACCTCCACATCCAGCATGTCCACCTCCAAGATCATCTGAGACCAGCCACTCGGACAGCTGCTGGAACAATCGGTTTGCATAACCAAAGAATTTCTGCACAAACTGTCAGAAATCGTCTCAGGGAAGCTCATCTGCATGCTTGTCGTCCTCATCGGGGTCTCGACCTGACTCCAGTTCGCCGTCGTAACCGACTTGAGTGGGCAAATGCTCACATTCGCTGGCGTTTGGCACATTGGAGAGGTGTTCTCTTCACGGATGATGCGAAGGAGATGTGTTGCACTGCATGAGGCAAATGGTGGTCACACCAGATACTGACTGGTATCCCCCCCCCAATAAAACAAAACTGCACCTTTCAGAGTGGCCTTTTATTGTGGGCAGTCTAAGGCACACCTGTGCACTAATCATGGTGTCTAATCAGCATCTTGATATGGCACACCTGTGAGGTGGGATGGATTATCTCACCAAAGGAGAAGTGCTCACTATCACAGATTTAGACTGGTTTGTGAACAATATTTGAGGGAAATGGTGATATTGTGTATGTGGAAAAAGTTTTAGATCTTTGAGTTCATCTCATACAAAATGGGAGCAAAACCAAAAGTGTTGCGTTTATATTTTTGTTGAGTATAGAAAAGGGGGTGTTCACAATAATAGTAGCATCTGATGCTGATGCTACAAACTCAAAACTATTACGTTCAAACTGCTTTTTTAGCAATCCTGTGAATCACTAAAATAGCATTTAGTTGTATAACCACAGTTTTTCATTAATTTTGTTGGTTTGGAACCACGATTTTGCTGGTTTACTAGTGTGCTTGGGGTCATTGTCTTGTTGAAACACCCATTTCAAGGGCATGACCTCTTCAGCATAAGGCAACATGACCTCTTCAAGTATTTTGACATATCCAAACTGATCCATGACACCTGGTATGCGATATATAGGCCCAACACCATATCAAATCAAATCAATTTTATTTATATAGCGCCAAAACACAACAAACAGTCGCCCCAAGGCACTTTATATTGTAAGGCAAAAGCCATACAATAATTACAGAAAAACCCCAACGGTCAAAACGACCCCCTATGAGCAAGCACTTGGCGACAGTGGGAAGGAAAACTCCCTTTTAACAGGAAGAAACCTCCAGCAGAACCAGGCTCAGGGAGGGGCAGTCTTCTGCTGGGACTGGTTGGGGCTGAGGGAGAGAATCAGGAAAAAGACATGCTGTGGAGGGGAGCAGAGATCAATCACTAATGATTAAAAGCAGAGTGGTGCATACAGAGCAAAAAGAGGTGAATAAAAAGAAACACTGGGTGCATCATGGGAACCCCCCAGCAGTCTAAGTCTATAGCAGCATAACTAAGGGATGGTTCAGGGTCACCTGATCCAGTCCTAACTATAAGCTTTTTCAAAAAGGAAAGTTTTAAGCTTAATCTTAAAAGTAGAGAGGGTGTCTGTCTCCCTAATCCGAATTGGGAGCTGGTTCCACAGGAGAGGAGCCTGAAAGCTGAAGGCTCTGCCTCCCATTCTACACTTACAAACCCTAGGAACTACAAGTAAGCCTGCAGTCTGAGAGCGAAGCGCTCTATTGGGGTGATATGGTACTATGAGGTCCCTAAGATAAGATGGGACCTGATTATTCAAAACCTTATAAGAAGAAGAATTTTAAATTCTATTCTGGAATTAACAGGGAGCCAATGAAGAGAAGCCAATATGGGTGAAATATGCTATCTCCTACTATCCATAGTAGGAGAAACATGCCCATATCATGATGCTTGCACCACCATGCTTCAATGTCTTCACCGTAAACTGTGGCTTGAATTCAGAGTTTGGGGGTTGTCTCACAAACTGTCTGTGGCCCTTGGACCCAAAAAGAACAATTTTACTCTCATCAATCTTTTTTTGGCAAATTGTAACCTCTTCTGCGCGTCTTTTATTTAACAGAGGGACTTTGTGGGGGATTCTTGCAAATAAATTAGCTTCACACAGGCGTCTTCTAACTGTCACAGCACTTACCAGGTAACTCCAGACTGTCTTTGATCATCCTGGAGCTGATCAATGGGTGAGCCTTTGCCATTCTGGTTATTCTTCTATCCACTTTCTTCCACACGTCTGGTTTTTTTTGTCCATTTTAAAGCATTGGAGATCATTGTAGATGAACAGCCTATAATTTTTTTGCACCTGCGTATAAGATTTCCCCTCTCCAATCAACTTGTTAATCAAACTACGCTGTTCTTCTGAACAATGTCTTGAACGTCCCATTTTCCTCAGGCTTTCAAAGAGAAAAGCATGTTCACCAGGTGCTGGCTTCATCCTTAAATAGGGGACACCTGATTCACACCTGTTTGTTCCACAAAACTGACAAACTCACTGACTGAATGCCACACTACTATTATTGTGAACACCCCCTTTTCTATGTTTTTTCTTTTTTACTAACAGCCCAATTTCATAGCCTTAAGAGTGTGCATATCATGAATGCTTGGTCTTGTTGGATTTGTGAGAATCTACTGAATCTACTGGTACCTTGTTTCACATGTAACAATAAGAAATATACTCAAAACCTGGATTAATCTTTTTAGTCACATAACACTACTATTATTCTGAACACTACTGTATATACACAAACTAAAAATCTTGGCTTTTTTCACACGTTTTAAACCTTGCAGCTTCAACAACTGAAATACGTCCATTAATGCATTGATTGGCAGAGTAAAATACTTATTAGTAAATATAAATTCTTACTTGCTAGTTTCAGTGGGATTCATCTGAAGAAATAAAACATCCTTTTTTAAATCTAAAACAGTGTTTAAACAGTGACGAAAAGTCCCTCTGTACACACAGCTGCGCCATGAGCTCTCCTCTCCCCCACCGAGTCTTGGCGGTTAAATTATCCCGTCAGCCACAAAGGAATAAAACAAAGTAATGTTAAAATTAATTTGTTTTGTTTGTGTCAAGTGGATGGTAACAGTGTAATGTCAAAAGTGAACCTGAACTACACTACCCACAATGCTCCCTGCGTCGACCAGGCAATCACGTCTTGTGCTAAATGATGATGTCATCAGCAAGCGACAGGCAGCAAGTCTGCCCCACATACACAACAGACAGGCTCAAATGTTTGATTTTAGTGTTTACAAGCCTTTTTGACCGTTAAACTTTGCTCACTTTACCAGCAAAATAAATGTTATTGGATTGAAAGTTATCAGAACTAAATTTATCGGGAGATAATTGGTCCAATGACAGTTTTAAAACTTATCTGAAAAGCTAATCCACTAGCAAAAACATTAGCTTCGATAATTATCTGTTATCGGATTAGCTGAACTGTGCCCAGCACTGCTGTGGACCCATGAAACAAAATCTATCAGAAAACCAGTTGACTCCAGGGGGCACCAGTGCTAAGTGTGATTCATTGAGTCGCTGCTCTTTTTGCACTGCGTTACCACACATCTTGGTTTGGCACACGTTTTCCACCGATTGTTCCTCCTGAAGCAACTCCAGATGTACAGAGAGAATGGAGCAGGTGTAGTGTTTGGGAGGCAAGAGCGCTACCACCGTGCACAATGATACCACCGCTAATGACAAATAGCCGCCAAGCTGTCTACCAACATCAGTGATGAAAAGGAGGTCTGAAAAACCAACCCGTAAAGCTTTCATCGATGTTATTCCAAGATGTTCTCTCCCCATGGGTGATAATTGTTAGTGTTGACAGCTCAAGATATATATTTCAAGCTATAAGCAATTATTTCAGTGTCCTGAATCACGGTTAATTTAGGGTCAAGGTCAAAGCAAAAAGTCAGATGCAAAGCTACACCTGCCGCTGTCACCTGCCCAGTCGAACACAGATAAATTTTTGTAACCCTTGCAGCCTTGGAGGAGTCATGTCAAGAAGATCCCACAGTTGTGGTCTGTCCCTTGTCCTCGTCTTGTCGCGTTGTTGTCGTGGTTTTGTGTCTTGACAAGTTTATATCATACCTGAGGGGGTTTTGTTTTCCAAAATGTATCACACACAATATATATATATATATATATATATATATATATACACATATATATACATATATATATATACACAGTGAGAAAAATAAGTATTTGAACACCCACTTCTCACTTAGAAATCATGGAGGGGTCTGAAATTTTCATCTTAGGTGCATGTCCACTGTAGGAGACATAATCTAAAAAAAAATAATAATAATCCGGAAATCACAATGTATGATTTTTAAAAAATGTATTTGTATGTTACTGCTGCAAATAAGTATTTGAACACCTGTGGAAAACAATGTTAATATTTGGTACAGAAGCCTTTGTTTGCAATTACAGAGGTCAAACATTTCCTGTAGTTTTTCACCAAGTTTTCACACACTGCAGCAGGGATTTTGGTCCACTCCTCCATACAGATCTTCTCCAAATCTTTCAGGTTTGGAGTTTCAGCTCTCTCCAAAGATTTTCTATTGAGTTCAGGTCTGGAAACTGGCCAGGCCACTCCAGGACCTTG